>NC_134704.1:130168624-130343624 GCF_043290135.1 Rhipicephalus microplus
TATCAACTTTCCAAACTTTTCAAGGGGCAAGGAATTGCACTCATGTCGGTACGAAATAGCGAGGAGATCAAGCATAGAGTTTTAGGACTTGCCATTATATTTTCAGTCCTATCATGTTTGCTGAAAGTAACAACCCAATTCCAACTACTTCAAGGTGTAGAAAATATTTCGCTTCTGTCTTCTTTGTCTTGTCTGAAGATCGTTCTGTCTCACCCGAGGAAAGTCTTAAGAGTCGCGGTCACTATTTATAAAAGCAAGCAGGTCGAATTTAAACAGCTGGGTTCCCACAAGTCGTAATATATTCGCGGTAAATAGAATACAGCTCAATAAAGGAGAACGAAGCGAGTAAGGCGAACAGCTGCTTCTGCCTTTACGAGGAAGATGAGGATGATAATCAAAACTTATTACTTCCCAAAGAGTGGTCCGGCTGAGAGGTTGGTTACGCTGCTAAGAGGAGGCCAGTGGGGATCCCTTGGGACACCGCGGCCTCCAATGCGCGTGAAATTACCCGGCGTTGCTGTGCTGAGTCAGTATGCAGAAGGGACTCCCATGTATCTTCTTTGTGAGAAGCGTCAGCGTACTGTGGGCACGTCCATGTCGTATGTATGAGGGTGGCAAGTCGTGAGCAGTATTTACAGTGTGGTGTCACGAGGTGTGGGTATACCTTGCTAGAAAGTCAGGGGTGTGGAAAGACACCTGTCTGAAGCTTGCGCCACAGGACGGCATCACGTCGAGGGAGGTCTTTATGAGCTGGAGGATATCGGAGACGGCCTAGTGTGTAGTGCTGTGGAATGTCTGTGTAAGTGAGTGTAAGTGTATCTCTACACAGGCATACTCAATCATAAAGCATCATACCCCGCCTGTTTCGCCTCGTTTTTAAATGCGAAGTATTTCTTAGCAATCTTCGGTGACTTGAGCCTATCTGTCTATATCTAGCCGCCTACGACTTTCAGCTCTCCTGGATGTTTCAATAATGGTATCGACACCAAACTTGGTACGGCATAGCATGACTGTATGGAGAACATATCTGACTGGTCTTAACATAAAAATCAAGATATATATGTCATGAATGTCATGATTTACATCTATAGTCCCTTCAGCTTTTGCGGCGGTTTCATTCCTATGGCACGTTGCAAAACTGGTATGGTATGACATGATTGTATGCGGAACACAAGCGACCGACCCTAACATTGAAATGATGACATGCGTGCCATGTAACAACAAGACTATATGTCACGCTCTTGATGCGCTTGCGGCCGTTTTGCTAGCGTCACATATACAATATTTAGTGTTACGGGACGTGAATGGATGACGAAGGTATACTACTAGTGCAAACATGATAATCATGAGATGCTTGTCATGTTACAACATGGCTACATGTTAAGCTCAAAATGCGCTCGTGGCCGTTTCGCTAGCGTCATATATACCAAATTTGGTGTCACGGCACGTGAATGGGTGAGGAAGGTATGTGAGACTGGAGAAGACATGATAATGATGGGATCGGTGTCATGTAACAACGTGACTACATGACACGCTCATGATGCAGTGGGGCCACTTCGCTAGCCTCAGTTATACCAAATTTGGTATTACGGGACGTGAATGGATAATGAAGGTGTGATACTGGTGCAAACATGATAAACGTGACATGCATGCCATGCAACAAAATGACTACATGCTACGCTCATTATACGCTCATGGCCGTTTCGCTAGCTTCACATGTACCAGACTCGGTATTACGTGACGCGAACGGACGGCATAGGTGAATGACATATCAAAACATGATAATCATGAGATAAGTGTCATGTGAAAATATGACTAGATACCATAGTCAAGGCGCCAATACATTTCGTCTTGACACGGTGCATGTGATCACCAGCGTTCATTTCTTCGCGTCACGCCGGCGTTACCACGCCAGGCGCTGGTCTTGCCGTACATTCAACACGCGCGCCGCGCTGCGTTGACGCAGGCGCGTGCGTTGCTTGACGCAGGCGCATGCGTTGCTTTGACGCATGCGCGTTTCAGCACGTCCAGCGTCACTCAGTCACAAAAAAAAAAAATTCGCAGATCCCACCTACAGTAGGAATCTATGATATGCGAAGCACAAATGAGGAAGGTTGATACGCCACTTTCAAATCACCACAACGTTAAGAGGTGGAGGTAAATTATGCCGTAAACGACTTTCGTGTCATGATTATCATGTTTGAATGTGTCCTTTACCTTCGTAATCTATTAATGTCACGTGATGCCAAACTTAGTATATGTGGAGCTACCGAAACTGGCGTGAGCGCGCGATGAGCGCGGTATGTTGTCATTTTCTTATATGATACGCGTCTAACGATTATCATGTTTGCACCAGTCATATACCTTCGTCATACATTCACGTCACGTAACACGAAATTTGGTTTATGTGGAGCTAGCGAAATGGCCTGGAGTGCATCATGAAGGGCACAATGTATTCCAATGCAGCGTTGACGCACACGCGACGCTGGGCACAGCGACGCTACGTTAGCAAAACGCGAGCACTCTATAGTCGGACGCCAGGTGCGACTGGCGCGACCAGCGTCCGTCATCGTTGACCGACGGCAACCGGCCCGAAATGCGACATGCTGAATTTGGCGCCAATGCGTTACCCAGACAGCACTGCGTCTGGCTCTTTTCAAGACGGAGCGACGCCGGACGCGCTCAAACGCGCATGCGTCGAAAAAACGCAGCGCAGTGCGCACTGCGAGTATATGGCAGGAGCAGCGCCTGGCGTGGCATCGCCAACATGACGCGACGAAACGAATGCAGACAAGCACGCGCGACCGGTCATGTCGAAGTGTATTGGCGCCTTGAGCATGTAGTCATGTTCTCGCATGACACGCATCTCATGATTATTAAGTTTTGCACCAGTCACGTACTTTCACCATCAATTGACGTCACGTCATACCGAATTGAGCATATGGAAGCTAGCGAAACGGCCGTGAGAGCATCATGAATGTAGCATGTAGACATATTGTTACGTGACACGCATCTCATGTTTATCATGTTTTCACCAGTCTCATACCTTCGATCGTCATCCATTCACGTCCCGTAATACCAAATTTCGTATAAGCAAAGCCAGCGGAACGGCCGCCAGCGCATCATGAGCGTGGCATGTAGTCATGTTGTTACATGACACGCATCTCATGATTATCATGTTTGCACCAGTCAGATACCTTCATCATCGATTTACGTACCGTAATACCAAATTTGATATATGTAACGCTAGCGAAATGGCCGAGAGCGCATCATGAGCGCATGGTGTAGTCATGTTGTTACATGACACGCTTGTCATGATTTTCATGTTAGGGTCTGTCACTTGTGTTCGCCATGCAATCATGTCATGCCATACCAGATTTGGAACATGCCATGTGAACGAAACCACCGCAAGACAGCAAGACCATAAAATGTAAATCATGACATTCATGACACACACGTCATGATTTTCATGTTATGACTAGTCAAGTATTCTTGCCATAGAGTCATGTTATGCTATACCATGTTTGGTATCGATACTATTATCCAAACGGCCAGGAGATCTAAAAGTCGTAGTCGGCTCAATAGATAGATAGATAGATAGATAGATAGATAGATAGATAGATAGACAGACAGATAGATAGATAGATAGATAGATAGATAGATAGATAGATAGATAGATAGATAGATAGATAGATAGATACGCTCAAATTTGCCGAAGTTTGCTAATAAAAGCTTCGCATTTAAAAGAGGGAGACGCAGTGTTGTCTGGGTCATGGAGTTTGCCACAATACTTACTTGAGGGAACTCTGGCGCTAGTGTCTATGGGAGCTGCAACGCACGGTGCTTCAGCGAGCATGGAAATGATGGGTAGTACACACATTTGTCTAATACTAGTAGTTCTGGCCTGCTTTTGGCTCCGTGTGTGTTCGTGTGGCTTGGAGCTGCTTTCTTACGAAACAAGTATTAGCAAATGTTCAGTAGTTGCACTTCACTATTTTATTTTTTTAGACTTACTTTCCAAATTGGCTCATGAAGTTAAAAAAGGTTCAATATTTCTTTCAAATCGAAACCGAAACACAGCAATACACGAAGCCGCAAGTACGATTCGCCGCCCGCCAGTACGAAGACTAGGCAAATGTGCGTACTACCCATCATTCCCATGGTCGCTGAACGATCACAGCGCCAGAGTGCCCTCTAGTTAATTTTGAGAAATCTGGGTAACGCATCGGCGTGAAAAGCAGCATGTAGCATTTCGTGCCGGTTGCCGTCGGGACGCGCTGACGGACGGTGGTTGCGCTGGTCGTGCCTGGCGTCCGACTATAGAGTGCTCGCGTTTTGCTAACGTAGCATAGAGAAATAAACGGAGCGTTGCTGTGCCCAGCGTGCACACGCGTTAACTCTACATTGGAGTATATTGGGCCCTTCATGTTGCGCTCGAGGTCGTTGTGCTAACTCCTCATATACCAAATTTGGTGGTACCTGACGTCAATGGAGGACGAAAGTATATGACTGGTGCAAACATGATATTGGTGACAAGCGTGTCATTTAAGAAAGTGACAACATACCACGCTCATAACGTGCTCGCGGCCGTTTTGCTAGCTGCACTTATACTAAATTTGGTATCACGTGACGTGAATAGATGAAGGTAAACGACACATCCAAACATGATAATCCGGACACGTGTGTGATGTATAGTACACTCCACTCTTTCAGGGAACACGGCAACGCGAGGCAAGCGGCCCGCGTGGCGCAAACTGGCAGCGAGATTTGTGAACGCTGCGCATTCGCATAGATGCAAAAGGTTGGGGCTCGCCGCCTTTCGTCGGCTACTTTCCGCTCCGGCGCTTGCCGTGCGCTTAATACAGCGTTCGCATTTACCTACTCTCCCTGCCCCTCCGCAGGTAATCCGCGTGCAGAAAAAAAGTGCCTGTCGGTTGTTGTTGTGCTTTCTCGACAGCTTTGTTGCGATTCGGGGACGCGGCGTTTCAGCGCGCGCGTGAGACGCATGTCACGTCGACTCCGTTGGAAATCGACGAATGTTGTGGACTTTTGGCAAATATCCACCAGAAACTGGTTTCAGCATTTCGGCGAAGCCATCAGGAACCTCTGGATACCTATTTTATCCAGGTAGGCCCATTTTCGCCAATCTACGACTGGTTGAACACCACGCGACGCCCGAGCCCGGCTGAGCCTAACGCCGACGAGGCTTACGCCCGGGCTCCCCAGCCATGGCAGCATCCACGAAGACAGGGTACGACCCCAGCACGATGCAGTGGGTTGACATTGAGGTGGCAGAAACACGGGAAGACCCCATAGCAGGTGAAGACGAATATCTTCAGATCATGGTTTGCCAACTGCAAGAGAAGCTCGCTAAAATGAAGCCCCGAGGCTCGACGGCCGCCGCCCAGCCTCAGGCTCGCAAAACAGGATCAACACCCGCAGCTTGCGTTGAGTCCCCGCGGCAGCTGGCGACGTGGAAGCCAACACACACGCCTCGAATCCGGTCGGACGAGTTGGTTATTGTGCTTAAACCAAAAATAACCATGGATCTAAAACCATGGATATCCAAAAATAACCATGGCCCAGGCGGGATTGGCACAGCAGTGCAACGCTTCACCGGCAGCACCACGAACGCTGGTATCTCCGTGTGGCCGGTGTGGGACGAAAACTTCGTTGTTGTAGGTGTGAAAACGGAAAGCCTGGCCTCGAAGCTCATCGGAGACATCACGCTGACGATAGGGGACCGCCAGTTACCATTTCAAGGACATTTGAAATCAGCCGGAGAAACCTGCAAGGGTGTCGTTACCGTCGCAGACAATGAAACTTCGGAATCCCTTCGACGCAAGCTCGAGTGGATCGACGGCGAAATTTTGTATGTGCGGAAACTCGGAACATCCAATGTTGCAGTGGTGACCTTCAAAGGACGCCGCGTTCCAAGATTCATTCACTACTGCTGTGAAAACGTGCCAGTGCGCTACTACAAGAAAACGGTTCCGGCATGTTACCGGTGTGGAACGGAGGGCCACAGACCAGATGCGTGCCCCAATCCGGACAATCAGCGGTGCATTCACTGTGGTGCGAAGGTGGAACTCACTCTGGAGGGCCCAGTGAAGCACGACTGTCAGCCCGAGTGCCTTATATGCGGTGAAAACCATTTCACCGGCTCAGCGCAGTGCATCGGAAAATTCCGGAAGGCATGGAAGCCCGCTCTAACACAGTGGCAACATGGACTAAAAAACAAGCAAGAAGAGCCCTCAGCAGCTCTCAGGACTGACGAAAAAGCGAAGCCCGTGCATAACAAGCCCAAGCCGATCAAAGCCCCAGCCGAACAGAAGTCGAGGCCGTCTACCTTCGGCGCCGAGGATTTTCCGTCACTGGCAAACCCTCCCAAACAGGTGAGCAATTGGGTAGGGGTCTCCTCTCAGTCTCCCACCAGAACCACTGCCTCCCCCTCCAATCCTGAAGCTTTAAAACAATTGGAAGCCATGAAAAAACGCATTGAAACTCTGGAACGCGAAAATCAGGCGCTGAAGGCGTCGCAGGCTGCTGCTCCTCTACCACCGTCGGAACCGGTGGCTATGCACACCTCCGACTGCTAGGACGATGAGCAGGACACTCAGTCAGACGTAACGGGTAACACTAGTGTGTCTAAAACTGTAGTAGTTGCTTCGAACGACATAGAAGGTCGACTAAGCAGACTGGAGGCTAAAGTTGAGGAGCAGAGCAAAATTATCCTAGAACAAACCAAGCTTACAGTACAAGACATTATTCCGCAGCAGCTGAACCTATCAGTTCAAGCCGCTATGCAAGACCTCAAGCAAAGCGTTTTGCCAATTCTCACAGCCAGTGTACTACAAACCATTCAAAATTGGCTCACACCCCAATTGGACGAACTCAAAACTAGCATTAAGACAACAGAACAACCCCGACGCAAAATTGTTCATCGTAACCTGGCGAATTCTGAATCCGAGAGCAACATAGCCCAATTTTCAACAAACGAAACTGAGTCCCCCACGCCTCTCCAGGCTCCAACGCTGGCTGCAGTGGAGAAAATGACACCTCCTCAATAATAAATTCATGATGGCAGGCAATTCTAAACATAATAATAAAAGCTCCAAACAACAGCCACTCGATATTTTCTAGTGGAACTGCAGGGGGTTTAGAGATAGGAAAAAAAGGGCCACACTTAACCTTTTCCTGCAGAATCAACATTTTACCCCTGCAGTTTTGGCGCTACAAGAAACCGGCTTACAGGCGAAATTGCCTGGTTACAACTTATTTCAGAGAAGTGCGTCCACCTGTGTTCTCGTACACAAGGAGTATACCGCTTGTCAGGTAGACCTTGATCTGTCGGAGGCGAGAATACACAATGGTCAAAGTGCTTCCCAATAAAAGACGAGATCCTAGCTTGTACATTCTAAATGTATACAGTTCTCCAAAATCTAGGCAATGTGCCTTCAACGAAATGTTTTATAAAGCGATTAAGGAAGCAGATAAGAACCCACTGGTGATTTCGGGTGACTTTAACGCCCCCAGCTATCATTGGGGTTACACCCGCGAAGTCCCCAAGGGACGGAAATTGGCAGAACTCATATCCACTCTTCTTCTATCGCTTCTCACAGATCCAATGAAGCCCACTAGAATCGGGAATTCTGTAAACCGAGATACTTGCCCGGATCTATCACTGACTAAGAACATTTCCTACGCAACATGGGAAAACTTAGAAGAAATGCTCGGCAGTGATCACTGTCTCCTCAGAATCACACTCTCCGGCAACATAGGCCGTAGAACATGGAGCCAAGCTAAGCTGACAGATTGGACAGCCTTCCGCTCACAGGTGATCACCTCTGGGCAAGGGGTGGGAGGATATACGGGATGGGCAAAACAGCGCCTTGCAGCCAATTCCAAGTGTCTTAAAACTATAAAGACAACGGAAGACACCCCCGCCGTCGATAAGTACCTGCTCCACCTTTGGGACGCCCGCAGAAGCTTAACTAAACGTTGGCGGAAAAACAAATTCAACCGCAAGCTTAAACTTAGAATAGCCAAGTTGAGTAAGCAAGCGGATGAATATACAGCACAACTGAACAAATCCAATTGGAAGAACGGCGCATTGTTATAGCTAAAGAAATGAATACAAGAAAAGCATGGCGCCTTTTTCGAACTCTCGTTGACCCCGCCTAAACCTGAGGAGAAGCGCAAAAGCAGCTCCGTCGAGCCCTGCACAGTTTTCAGGGAACCAACTCCCAGCTGGCTGATGATTTGTGTGCTAGATACCTATGTCGCACCACGGATCCCAACAGGAACGCATATGAATACGCAGGTAGAGAAAACAGTCAGCTCGATGCCCCTTTTGAAATGTGCGATCTGAAAGCAGCACTGAAAAAAATGCACAGGGGCACTGCCCTGGGCCGAGACCTGATCACGGTAAAACTGTTAGCAAATCTGTCAGACGATTCTTATCGGCATCTATTGCAGTACATTAACGCGATCTGGGATGGCCAACCACTGCCAACTGAATGGAAAACAGCAGTTGTCACATTCATCCCCAAACCAGGCAAGCAAATCAGCATGGACAACCTCAGACCTATATCATTAATTTCTTGTGCCGGCAAATTGATGGAAACAATGGTTAGAGACCATCTCGCCACGTACCTCGAGAGCAAGGGACATTTGGCAGATTCTATGTTTGGCTTTAGGCCACACCTGTCTGCGCAAGATATCCTCTTGCAACTAAAACGAGACATTATCCAACCCATTCCCTCGACGCACAACGACAGAGCGATCCTTGCACTAGACCTTAAAGGCGCATTCGACAACGTTAAACATGAAAGCATCCTGAAAAACTTGAGTAGTGTCCATTGCGGTAAGAAAATATTTGCCTACATCAGAGACTTCCTCTCTGAGAGACTGGCGTTCATTCGCATAGATGACGAGGAACATGGACCATTCAAAATGGGGACGCGGGGAACCCCGCAAGGTGCTGTCCTGTTTCCGCTGCTATTCAACATTGCCATGATGAAGCTCCCACAAGCATTGGCAGTAGTGGAGGGAATATATCATGCAATATACGCCGATGACATAACAATCTGGACGAATCGGGGCAGTTTAGGAGAAATTGAAGACCGCCTGCAGCAGGCCGCCTCCATTGTGGAGGACTATGTGGCCCAGTGTGGGTTGCAGTGCGCTCTATCCAAATCTGAATTCCTGCATATCAGTGAAAACATTAAAGATAGGACGACCCTGAACTTGATGGTATCAGGATCAACAATACGAGAGGTTTTAAAAGTACGAATCCTTGGCCTTCTGATTCACAACAGAACAAAAAACAGCACTACGCTAAACAAGCTACGGAAAATTGGAGAACAGGTAAGGCACATGATCTGCCGAGTGTCAAACAAGCGCGCGGGGCTACGAGGAAGGGACACGATTCGGCTCACCAATGCTTTTGTAACTAGCAGGATTCTATATTCAATACCGTACTTACGAATGACTAAACACGAAAAGAACAGAGTCGATGCTATTCTTAGGAAAGTAATTAAGCGCGCATTTGAATTACCCATCAGCACTTCAAATCAGAAACTCTCTGCATTGGGAGTCTTTTACTCTATACAAGAGCTCCAAAAAGCCCACCTCACAAATCAATATACGCGTCTTACGCAGACGCCCCCCGGGCGGCGCCTACTGGACCGCCTCTTGATCCGGCACGAATGCGAAATCGAAAACGCGGAGCGTATTACTGAACTTTGGAGAACAAAACTCTGGGTGTCCCCGCTTCCCCGCAATATGACCAGGAAGGCGCACCAGGGTAGAAGGCAAGCGCGCGCTGAGGCACTTGAACAACGGCTTGGCTCCCGTAATGGGGTCTATTACGTCGATGTGGCCGGGCCGACACCTAGGGGATACTACACGGCGGCGGTAATACATCAAGGAACGCAGGTGGACGGCCTCACTTTCAAAGCCACAAGCTCAAGTAAGGCGGAGGAGGTGGCCATTGCACTGGCAGTATCCCATCCAAACTCAAAACAAATAGTTACAGACTCTCGAAGAGCCTGCGAGAGCTATCTTGCAGGAGAAATCTCTCCATTGGCTAATAGACTTTTGAAATTCAGCATCAGGAACCGCGATCCTACCCCAAAACGTCTTATATGGACTCCGGGACATCAGGGTCTACAGGGTAACGAGGCTGCACATGCAGCGGCCTGCGTGCTTACTTCCCGGGAAACTCCCCGTTCCCCTGATAGACCTGAACGTCCCACACCTTTAACACGGTTTCGAGAAATCAAAGAATACTACATTGAGCAACGCCGCTTGTATCCCGCACCAGCGAAGGGACTCTCGAAAACGGAGGAGCGCTTCCTGCGGCGCCTACGGACAAATACGCTGCTCTGTCCAGCCATACTAAAATATTACGACCCAAAAACAAGTGGGCAGTGCCAGTACTGTGGGGAAGTGGCCAACACTTACCATATGGTCTGGGCCTGCCAAATGAACCCAAAATTAACCGCCTTTCCCAACCCCACCAAAGAGGACTGGGAGACGACCCTACTCAATAGCTCCACACTAGAGGAACAGCGAAGTCTAGTCCAGCGGGCTCGGGTGGCGGCCTCGACTAATTACGTCCCGGACTAGAGATGTCAACCAGCCCGGTGGGGATAGGGGCTATCTGGCACAGCCAGCATCAATAAAGGTTCTTTCCTCCTTCCTCCTTGTTGTGATTACGTTCATGGCCACAGCAGCCGATTTTAGATCACATGTGAAATGCAAAGAAAATCCATGTGGGTATAGTATTTAGAAGCGTGTTAAGGAAACACATGTTTGCAAATACTTCAATATATGTCACTACGGCGTGACACCTAATTATACAGTTGTTATGGATTGCAATACGCAGCAAGTGTTAGTTTTAACTCGCGTTACATTTCGTTTTCTTCGTTCAGGCGAAAACACCAGAAGCTCCCTATTTCGAATATGCGATAGCGTTCATTTTTCGAAAATCATTACATTTCATCAATACGCGTGCTGAAAAATGGTGTACGTAGAACACTATAGAGTAATCAAAAAATTAATTTCTCAAACTTAGACAAGTTGAGTGAGGTCAGATCTGTAGCCACGAAACATTCGAATAATGCAAAGGTAATGGAACACGTCTGAGCCCTGTGAAACACACATTAAAATGCATATCTATGTAAGCAAAATACGACTATACGCATAACAGAACTTAGAAATGAAAAAAAAACAACAAACATTCGTAATGCCGATAATTACGCTGGTAATGAGAAAGTGGCCATTTCGCCATGGCAGTGACATCACGCTGGCGTACAGCGTTCTTTGGTGTACAGCTCGACTATTCGAAGCCTTTCGTCCTCAGGTACTCTAGCCACGCCGCTTCTAAGAACTAGCTCCGCCGAAAATGTGATCAGCGAATAAATATGCCCCCAGCTGTGGAAGTCTGTGACAGCGATAACGAAGCCCATCACTCGCGTAGCCTAATGTTTGTGCTCACCAAAAATGTAATCGTAAGCTTTTTAAAAGCCGTTCGAACCAGCCAGCCACTTTTGATAACAGACATGGAAATCGATGTCGATGAAGCGCGCACAGCAAGCTTCTCGCTAGCGTGCGCCGAGCGTAGGGCGGAATAGTAGCAGACGACGCGGGCAAGTACCGCCCTTGCGATTCTGCACGCATGCTCCACGTTTCCGAATTTCGCCAGCAGTTGGCGCCCCGCGGACCACCGGCAGCCTGCTCGCATGTTCCTCCTAACAGTGGGCCGTACTGTACACCATCATTTACCTCCACCTCGTAACATTGTGCTGATTTTAGAGTGACATATTAACCTTCCTCATTGGTGTTTTGCATATCACTGATTCTCACTGTACGTGGGATCTGCAAATCTTTCTCGTCGCAAAGAAGCCTTGTGCATTGTTGTTTCTACGTTGCGACTGTATGCTTGCTGGCTTATACCATTTTACTTCAAGATTGAAGTGTTTAGATAAACACATGTGTTGCTACTTTCACTCGGAACGAAATGTGCACTTACGCATTAATAATCTCTGACCTACTTGCCACTGCGGAAGACCAGGAAGCGAGTTACCCTGAATAATTAGGAACGAAATGCCACTTCATGGACCAGAAATTCACAGAAAGTGAGGCACGAACGGCATTGTATGATTTGAATAGTAGCTCAGCAGCTGGCTCACGCGCCGTCTTCAACAGATTGCTTAATACCTTAAAAGACGACTCTCCAACGTATCTGATGACATATGGTAATAACTTATGGAAAGATTTATTATATTCGAAGGTCTGGAACATGGCGAATACTATTTTGATACCAAATCCCGACAAGGAACTCAACATGATAACTTCAGGCTAACTTCGTTAACGTGTAGTCCAGAGAAAACAATGGAGCACGTTTTATTGAGTAGGTTAACAAATTATGCGTAGTACAATAGGTTGAGGACCGAGGAAAGCCACAAAGTTCTGTCTTATCACCCATGCTTTTCAACCTGGCCTTGTCAAATCTTTTCACGTTGAAATCAAGTGGTTAATGTCAATATTATAACCATTTGTGCCGACGATGTGACTATATTGCCACATGGTTTGCTTGGGTGAGATCTAAGGGTGAAAGAAGACGAAGACGATCTCTCTCTGAGCCGCTGCTTGAGTAGTCGACTAAACGAGCCCATTCTTTATCAAGTTTGTCGAGAGTAACGTGACAAGACTGGTGGAGGTGCTGGGTACAACGTCTCGCAATCCACCCGATGCCCAAGACCCCGTCCAGCAGCCGGAACACAAGCCCTGCACCCGTGGACACTCCTGTTCATAGAGTAAGCCGCCGCCAACGAGGCCTACCGCCTGAGACACCAACCACTGACGCAGCGACTATGACTTCGACACAAGATCCCATGCAAGCTCCGACACCTTCCACGCCGATCTACTGCACCGTCCAGAACCCGCTCATGCCTAGCCCCTTTCACGGAGCGCAGCATGAAGATGTTGACGACTGGCTGAGTGAGTTCGAACGTGTCGCAGCGATCAATTACTGGGATGATGCCGCGAAGCTCCGGAACGTGTACACGTGCCTAAAAGACGGTGCCAAGACGTGGTTTTTGAACAGGGATGATGTTCTGACATCTTGGCGCGAGTTCCAGCGTCGCCTCCTGGAGACCTACAGGAGTCCCGACCGCCGCGAACGGGCGGAGCGTGCACTTCAATCACGCATCCAGATGCCCAACGAGACCGTCTCGATGTACGTCGAGGACATGACACGGCTTTTCAAGCGAGCGGATCCTGCTATGGTAGAAGAAAAAAAGTTGCGCCACCTCATGCGTGGTGTGAAGGAACAACTTTTTGCTGGTTTGGTGCGTAGTCCCCCCAAAAGTGTTGCCGAGTTCCTTACTGAAGCGGCAACAATGGAGCGAGTACTGCACCAACGGTCTGCCCAGTTTGACCGTCAAGTGAATGCTGCCTCAACTGCCGAGATTTTCGCCACCCCTGGGAGCAAGAGCCCCGAATGGATTCGCGAGATCATTCGATCTGTCGTCCGGGAAGAAATGGAAAAGATGTACGGGACAAGGCAAATCGATGTTGGTTCTATCACCAGTGTCATCCGCGACGAGGTCCAGCAGGTGCTGCACGCCCATCGTTTTCCGCCCACGTCGGTTGATCTGGAAACGGCTCCTGTGTCTACTGACAGTCGCCGTCGTACGTACGCGGAAGCCTTGCGATCTGCCACTCCTCTTTCGGGTCAAGGAGTCCCGATCCAGCCAGTGCCGCACGTCCCGATCCAGACAGTGCCGCACGTCCCGATCCAGACAATGCCATACGTCCCGATCCAGACAATGATGCCGTCAGTCGCGATTCAGTCAGCGCACGCTGATTTGGACATCGATAGTCACCGTACACCGACGCGCAAGTCTGATCTCTGGCGTACGCCAGACAGACGACCCCTCTGCTATCATTGCGGTGAGGCTGGTCACATTTACCGCGAATGCCCATACCGGCAACTTGGACTGCGCGGATTTTCCGTCAATTCCCCTCGTCCCCGAATTGGTCAAAGGCCAAGAGATATCGAAGAATATCTCGCGCAACAGCGTGCACCCTTTACACGACGGCAATCGCGGTCACCATCTCCGAGGAGACCCGCAGCCACTGGGCCACGTTTTGGGGTGACGGCACGGGAACGCTCCCCGAGCCCTCGTCGGGAAAACTGAAGGCAGCGGCCTTCGGGGGCAAGGTCGCTGGGACTCAAAGTGCGGAAGACCTCCCATCGATGCTTGCGCGCAACGCCGAAGGCATTTCGTCAGAGAATAATCGCAGTGCCGAAGAAACGCCGACATCCGCATCTGAACTTAGTGACCGCGTGTCGCTCGACATACCTGTGCTGGTTGACGGTCTTCAGGTCCGTGCATTGGTAGACACTGGTGCAGACTATTCGATCATCAGCGGGAGGCTAGCGAAAGATCTCAGGAAAGTGATCACGCCGTGGAATGGAACGCGAATTCGAACAGCTGGAGGACACGTTGTAACACCGCTGGGTCGCTGTACCGCAAGAGTGAAAATTCGTGCGTCAACGTTTGTGCTCAGCTGCCTCGTTCTCCCCGACTGTTCGCGTCAGCTGATTATCGGCATGGACTTCCTTCGGGAATACGGTGCCATCATAAATCTCCGTGAGCGCATCGTGACCTTCTCGACTCAAGGCGCAACAGATCGAGACGCCGATAACTGCCGTAGACTTGCGCTGCGTGTTGCTGACGACAGCGTGACGCTGCCACCTCGAGCAACGGTTCCCATCGAAGTCACTTGTGAAGACTTCCAAGACGGCGACGTGGTGGCTGAAAGCAACTTATCACTTCTGCTGCTCCAAGGTGTATGCGCCGCCCGAAGTGTTGTGCGCGTCCGTGACGGACAGTCAACGATACTAGCTACGAACTTCAATTACGAGCACCGGCATCTTTTCCGTGGAACCACCCTAGCTTATGGAGAACCTGTTGCCGACGTCACGGAGTGCTTCGCGTCCGAGGAAACGCATGAGGATAAGGAATTTCTAGACCACATCGACATTAATTCGACGCTGTCAGACGAGAGAAAGGCTGCACTTCACGACCTTTTAAGGGAGTTTAGATCTTGCTTCGCCTCTTCTTCTAAAGTCCGTCAAACACACCTCACGAAGCATCGAATTATTACCGACGATGACGTCCGCCCCATCCGGCAGCAGCCTTATCGCGTTTCTGCCAAAGAACGCGAGGCTATTCAAACACAAGTAAAAGAGATGCTCGATGACGGGATTATTCAACCATCCAGCAGCGCTTGGTCCTCGCCAGTCGTTCTAGTAAAGAAAAAAGACGGAACGCTGCGATTCTGTATTGACTACAGGAAGCTTAATAGCGTCACGAAAAAGGACGTCTACCCGCTTCCACGAGTAGACGACTCCCTCGACAGGTTACGACGTGCGAAGTATTTTTCGTCCATCGATCTAAAGAGTGGCTATTGGCAAATTGAAGTGGATGAACGAGACCGAGAAAAAACCGCGTTTGTGACTCCAGACGGACTTTACGAATTCCGAGTTCTTCCCTTCGGCCTCTGTTCTGCACCAGACACTTTTCAGAGGATGATGGACACAGTTCTCGCTGGCTTGAAGTGGCAAAGCTGCCTTGTCTACCTCGATGATGTGGTCATCTTTTCCGAGAGCTTTGAAGAACATCTGAAGCGTCTGAGAAAGGTTCTGGAAGCCATTCGCACAGCTGAACTTACGCTGAAACCCCCAAAATGCCATTTCGGCTATGAAGAGCTGAAATTTCTGGGACATGTCATTAGTGCAGATGGAGTGCGACCTGATCCAGACAAAACTGCTGCTGTCGCCGCCTTCCCTGTCCCATCAGATAAAAGAGCAGTACGCCGTTTCCTCGGCTTGTGCGCGTATTATCGCCGATTTATCGCCAACTTCTCTAAGATAGCTGAACCTCTTACGCGACTCACCCGAGATGACGTACCCTTTACTTGGGGCGCAGAACAAGATACAGCGTTCACAGAGTTACGACAGAGAATGCAAACAGCCCCTGTTCTTGCCCATTTTGATGAGGACGCTGCTACAGAAATTCATACAGATGCCAGCAACGTCGGACTTGGCGCTGTCCTTGTACAACGACACGGCGGCGTTGAGCATGTGATAGCTTACGCCAGTCGTACTCTTTCTCGAGCTGAGACCAACTATTCTACGTCAGAAAAAGAATGCCTCGCAGTCGTATGGGCGACGACCAAATTTCGGCCTTACCTCTACGGTCGTCCCTTCAAAGTGGTGACTGACCACCACTCGGTCTGCTGGCTGGCAAATCTCAGAGATCCATCCGGCCGTCTCGCACGGTGGAGTTTGCGTTTGCAGGAGTTTGACATTACGATTGTGTACAGGTCAGGGCGCAAACACGAAGACGCCGACGCGCTTTCTCGAGCACCTGTGGAAAACGCTGTCAGGGGCTCCGAAGATGAAGATGCCTTTCTCGGAGCAGTTAGTGACTCCGAATTTATGTCAAAGCAGCGGGCAGACGATGAATTACGCCCAGTCATTGATTCCCTGGAAGGCCGCAACTCTCAGGTCCCTCAACATATTGCTCGCGAACTGTCCTCTTTTTGTCTAAGAAGAGGCATCCTTTACAAGAAAAACGCCCGTGGTAGCGACAAGGCCTTCCTACTCGTTGTTCCCACCGACATGCGTGATGAAATCCTCCTGGCGTGCCACGACGAGCCCACGTCAGGACATTTGGGCTATTCGCGAACTCTCGCCCGAGTACGCCAACAGTATTACTGGCCGCGACTATCAACTAGTGTACATCGATATGTGAAAGGCTGCCGTGAGTGCCAGCGCCACAAGACTCCGCCTGTGAGACCCGCGGGCCTGCTCCAGCCGATCGCACCACCACGGACACCGTTTGACCTCGTGGGAATGGACCTTCTCAGGCCCTTCCCTTTGTCGTCCTCTGGGAACAAGTGGATTATAGTTGCGACAGATTATCTCACGCGTTATGCTGAAACAAAAGCGTTACCCCGTGGCACGGCCTCTGAAGTCGCGCAGTTCTTCGTGCACCAAATCGTCCTACGGCATGGTGCCCCGTCATGCGTGATTACGGACAGAGGGACGTCGTTTACAGCACGAATGATGGAGGACATTTTTAAACTGAGCTGCACAAGTCATCGAAAAACAACGGCTTATCATCCGCAATCCAATGGACTGACAGAGAGGCTTAACAAGACCATAGCGGACATGCTGTCAATGTACGTGGACGTACAACATAAAACCTGGGACGAGATTCTGCCATACATCACGTTTGCTTATAATACGGCAACGCAAGAAACAACGCGATTTCCGCCTTTCCGACTTGTTTACGGACGCAACGTGCGAACCATGCTCGATGCTATGCTTCCGTGCGACGAAAGCAATGAACTTGCTCAAGATGCTGAGCAATACACTCAATACGCCGAAGAAGCTCGTCAGCTAGCTCGCATAAACACCAGCCACCAACAAGATGCAGACGCACGACGTTACAACCTCCGCCATCGAAAGGTCACCTACCACCCTGGGGACCGAGTGTGGGTGTGGATCCCTGTCCGGCGACCAGGCTTATCCGAAAAACTCCTAAGCCGTTATTTTGGACCGTACAAGGTTCTTAGACGAATCACAGATCTTACCTACGAGGTATTTCCGGACGGCGCAGCGTCTTCTCGTCGACAGCTTCGGCCCGAAACCGTGCATGTCCTTCGGCTGAAGCCCTACTTCACACAGTAGCCTTTGTGGTTTCACGTGCTACGACATGCCGTGACATTGCGTTGCTGCTGCTGTTTGTGTTCTCGTGTGTTTTTATGCCCCTTTCTTTTTGCGCTTGGCGGAAGCGTTGGCGAAACTTCCTCATTTGCGCTGCGAGTAGTGGCACTCTCCCTCTTTTGGTTCTCTATATCTGCGTGTGTATACCTTCATTTTTTTTTATTTACGAGCATCGAGTCGATGCTTTCAAAGGGGGGGACTATTGCCACATGGTTTGCTTGGGTGAGATCGAAGGGTGAAAGAAGACGAAGACGATCTCTCTCTGAGCCGCTGCTTGAGTAGTCGACTAAACGAGCCCATTCTTTATCAAGTTTGTCGAGAGTAACGTGACAATATAAAGTGCTGTAAGAAGATGAAACAGGTCGAAATCAGACGGCAGGTCAGCATTTATGCGGTAGAGTCTATATTAGAAGGCATGGTACTGAAATGGTTTGCTTACAAGTCGGAAGTCCAAGCCCTTAATAACAGAAGGAATAGAAAACCGCCTATGTATGTTCCCGAGGAGGACCCCAGGTTAGTACTAACAAAGAAGGCTGGCAAATTTTTTAAGCAAGTACGATAGACTTTATTTTAAGGTATTGCTGGAGGGAAACGGAAGTGATCAAATTACAGTAAAACAGTGCACTAGCAGGTCTGTTAACAAGAATGAATGACACAGATGGTTGGGAAAAGACAGCGCCATGAGGCTGGGTTAAAAGTTCACCTTGTGTCACTTCTCAAATACGTAGCTGGATTGCTCAGATTCATAAAATAGATCTAAACAAATTGAACAGAATAATCAAAAGACTTGCCCAAAACGCCGGGTATATCGATCTAATCAACAGATGATGGAGTATTTGCACATAGGGCTTCTCAACAGAATAGCCGAGACAATAGAAGCTCAGCAAATGGTCCGCTGTGAGATGCTTTCTAAAGCAAAGTAAAGTTCAGCAATATTTGAAGAGGTAGGGTGGTACCGAACCAAATCCAGCGATTCGGGTGAAGACAGTAGAACACCAAAAATAGTATAAGAAGTATAATTAAGAATATTCCATTTCCCAGAAGAATGCAGCCGTTGTGCAACCAGGAAAGAAATGCAAGGGCTAAACATTTCCTGCAGGAGATTGAACCAGACAGAGGACATTCGGCTTTTGGGGAGGCTGAATAAATCACCGTAAAGAAATATTTCACGGCAGTAGTGGTAGATACCAACAGATTTACTCGGTATGCTATACAATCATGACTAATGATACGATAGTCACAGGGCAAGTCGTGATAGCATTGGTTTTAACGAATAATAAGTGGATACGAATTCGCAGTAGCTTTAAAATGGCCGTTGGACACGTTCCTAAGGGCTTTATAACCAAAGGGCTGCCCACGTAATTGGTGAAAGGGACAGCCAAAATAACGGAATTCACCGGTATCCTGCACACGTGTGGTTTGTCAATTCATGTCGGACGAACTTAAAAGAGGTGGCTAACAGAACTCTACGAGTGCTTAGTAGCCAAGCATTACGCGACCATGATCACAATAACATGCAGGAAGACAACAGGTGCCAAATACTGACATACAGGAAATTCACAGAGCACTATTAGGAGAACGGATGAAAATTCTCTATACCAGAAGCTAAGTTCAGTAGATCATAGACAAAAATGAACCGATTCTGAAATTTAGTAGCTGGATATATCTAGACTGAGAGGCCCAAATCAATCACGAGAAGTGTAATAAAATGATTACTTTGAACCATATGCTTCGGCAGTGTCCTATGGCTTTCAGAGACTGTGACAAGAAAAAGAGACGGGTATCACAGAGCCTTCCCTGTGTAGCTCTTTAGATCACGCACAGAAGGCCCGTGATACGGTGGTAAAATCAAACTTTACTCTCCGGACACGGGAGCCGCCTGCGCCAACCTGAAGCTTGGTCATCAGGACCTAAGTAGACTTCAACATACCATAGCATACTGAACTAAACAGTTGAGAGAAGACTCGCTCGCTGGATTCCGTGCCGACCAGTTGTTCCCTCGCAATCTCCGACGACAGCGCAGCTCTGGCCGACTTGGTTCGTCCTACGCCACCTCCTGCCGCCACTCCCCGACGACGACGACAGCGTAGCTCTGGCCGACTGGTTTAGCCCTACGCCATGACCTGTCGCCGACAAGAGCTCTCGCCAGTGGTGCCCCATCATCGGACTCCTGCTACCATGTCCATCTGTCCTGTCTTCTCCCTACTACCGTCACTCCCTGTCTCTGCGCCTCCTCTCTTCTTCCTCTCTCTCTATCTCTCTACATTTTAATCCCATCCTTTTGTCCCCTTCTCTTCCCTCGTGAGCTACTGTTGAGGTGTCCTCCCCCAGAAAGAGCGTTACGGGACTCACTTTTCTCTTGTTTCCGTTTATAATACCCCCCCCCCCCCCCTCCACCCCCAGTTGAGAGCAGGTAACAAAAGCAGCAGCCATACTAAACTCTGGATGGCAGGCAAATTTAGTATTAGTTGGACAAGTGGAGAGCTTCCCTCACAGGCACAGGACAGCAAAAAAAAAAAAAATGCAACTTGCTCGGATTTAAGAAATATACATTGCGCTTCGAACTCACTCGGACTCAGACTCACCGACGTTTTCCTGAGGCAGACATACGTTGAATCATTTACGAAAGTTTTTTTTTTTTCATGCGTACACTCCCTCAGACTCCAAGTCACAAAATATTACTCATCCAGACTCACTCAGACTCGTCACTCTGTCTGAGTCCGAGCGAGTCCCAGCGAGTTGACTGATGAGACAGTTGGCCGAGCTATACTTCAACGTCATGCTCTAAACAATACGCTTTTATTCGGTGTCAAGCACGCAATTTGTGGATAAATTGGAGACGCACTGATGTGCGAAAAATTCAACATTCGGGCTTTCGCAATGCGGTGCGTAGTTGGCGCCCATCGATAATTCGGTCGATTGTGGTGGTTATCACGACACGTGCTTTGCGAACGGCGATGATCATTAGCTGAAGGCTTATCGTGAGCCCTAGCGACCGGGGGGGGGGGGGCAGAAAGAAACAACTTTGGGAACGGCAGACCAAGGTCCCCGTCGGCTTCCATCTGACGCTTTCCCGGTTCTCTATTCTGATCCCTTAATCTGCTGCGCAAGCCCCCGCAATTTCTGTTTACTCGTATGCCTCTGCCCCCATTTCCCTGCCTTTGATTGTCCCGTTCGCAGCTTTCCTATGTAAGGCCGCCTCGTTGATCCATCACTACGAACTTTGTCTGGTCGAATGAGCTCCCCGATGTGATTCAGCGACCAGTGCGGAGGAATTTGCCTGTAAGTCTCTCTGCAGACTCACCAGTGCGTAGCAAAAAGGCGCACATAGCGAGAATTGTCTGATCTTCGTAGATGCATGCACTGAGTCGGAGTATAAGAGCTCCGTAATCAGGGACTCTCTTACCAGGAAGTTGCTCTCGGGGTAATTGTTCATAAGTGATTATTGTGTTAATAAGAGACCGCTTTAAACACGGTGACAAATATGGCAGACAAGGTTAAAGTTCGAATAGTAAAGGAGAATGCTTGAAAGAGGGTGAATAAATTTGCCGATGCACTAAATATTTCATGTAATGTAAAAAACTTAACAACGCTCTGACCATAACATTCGTTAGAGCTATAAGTGAGAGCGCTACGACAACTTTATCAGATGACTTCGTCTGAATGAGACGTGGTTTCGTAATATAAAATTCCCAAGCCTCAAAGCTTCAGGAAGTCCGCTGGCAGCATTTCGTTTCTTCTCTTTTTTTGTGCACCTAGCTCTCTAGAAGCTAGTGTAGGGGCTCCCTAACAAGTATGGTGGCGAAGGCATTGCAGTGAATATATCTACAACCCTTAATTTACCTAAGTCTAGCGTATATACTGAGCTGCACCTAAATACCTCCTAGAATAATCCTCACTTGACGTTTCTGCTACATTCTCGCTTATGGCAGTGATCTGTTCACAACAATTTCGGCAGCTGCCGTGTGGTAATTGGGTCCGGCACCGCTGTGGTTTTCCTGGCTATTTTTGCAGCTGCATGGTTTCTACCAGGGTTCGCTGCTCTTCACTGTATGCTTCTGTATAATCGAGTTCATATTACCCAGCATGTCATGCACGAAGGAGAGGCGCGCGAATATGGGCGTTTGAACAGCTGGGCAGGTGATTACCCACGCATGCGAAGCTTTGGACATCGTCATTACTACTGCTGTACTTGACAAGGCATTCAGGCACGTCATTTGGAGGATGGTAATTTCAGTGCTGTGCGAATTAGCTTGCGAAAACTACTTTTGTCGGCAAGTCATTAAAGAGAAGACGTAAGAGTTTATCGCTCGACGCCTCGCAACTTAATTAAGCCACCACTGTCAGAGGTACGATGAGCTTTTAATGTTTTTCTGGCACGTTCCTTTATTAGAACATGCGCATGCCAACTTATTTCCCGTGGTGTTGTCGCGTAATCGACATTTGCTGCCACCTGCTTCGGAGTGTATTAAACGCGGCTCGTTGAATGCAGCACTACATCGACCACACGAGAGATAGCTGATTTACGATTGACGCCGAAGTATAGTTGTCCGCACGAGAACGAAACGTGCAGCGTGTGAATGTCATATAGAGGTTGAGAACTGATGTTATCTAAATTTAGTGTGATCGTCGGCAATATAGCGCATTTTTGCCCACAAGCACATATAACCATCCTAGAAGAAATATACAGAAGATCAACCGCCACACTTGTGCTCCATAAACAAAGCGACAGAATACCAATCAAGAAGAATGTCAGAAAGGGGGTAGATTCTCCCCAATCCTATTTACCGCATGCTTGCAGGAGCCCTTCAGAGGTATATAATGGGAATAGGTGGGGATAATCGTGAATTAAGAGTACTTTAGAAACCTGCGCTTCGCCGATGACATTGCATTGCTTACTAACTCAGTGGACAAATCGCAACACATGATTACTTAATTAGACAACGAGAGTAGAAAGTTAGGTTTTAAAATAGTCTGCAGAAAACTAAAGCAGTGTACAGCAGCTTCAGAAGAGAACAGCGCTTCAAGATAGTTACTAGTGCACTTGAAGTTGTAAAAAAAAACTACGTCTACTTAGGACACATAATACCGTGGAGCCGAACCGCGAAATGGAATTAACTTGTAAAATAAAAAAAAATAGATTGGAGCACATTCAGCAAGCACTTAGACATAATGACTGGTAGATTGTTCCTATCCGTCAAGGGGAAAGTATATAACAGCTACATCTTGCCGGTACTTAGCTGCGGAGCAGAAACCTGGAGGCTTACAAAAAGGATTCAGCTTGAATTGAGGACGACGCTGTTACCGATGAAAAGGACAACGATTGGTATAACCATAAGAGAGAAGAGGGCAGAGGGAATCAGGGAACAAAACGGGGTTAGGGATATCATAGTTGAAATCAAGAAGAAGAAGTTGACATGGGCCAGACCTGTAGCGCATAGACAGGATAACCGCTGGCCATTAAGGATAACTGACTGCATTCCCAGGGAAAGTGAGTGGGTTAGGGGAAGACAGAAAGTTAGGTGGGCAGATGAGATTAGGAAGTTTGCGGGTATAAAGTGGCAACAGCAAGCACAGGACCAAGTTGACTGGTGGAACATGGGAGAAGCCTTTGTCCTGCAGTGGACCTGGCCAGGCTAATGATGGCGATGCTGATGAGATGGACGTTCATGCTCTTTGTGTCAAACAGCCTAGATGATAAGACTCACGGGATGCGGACATCCACCTGTGCTTGCTGGGGCAGCAACAAATACAAAGCACAATAGAGTGTCTAAAATATAGTTCTGTGGTAACCAGGAAATACTACGCATCAACAAAAAATTTGAAAATTCAAAGCAAGTTCAAAGGGAACAATATAGATGTTTTCGGACACAAGTTGAATGGCTGAAGTTACTGTGGGGTCGCGTGATACTGCTCCGAATAACACAACATGTGGAACAGCATCCCTCAATGTGATGTGAACGTAGAAAACAAACGTTTATTCAACAATGTTGAAGGTAGATCATCTGTCCAATCTAAAGTTCATTTTTTTATTTTTGATCCACAATAACTCTTTTTGAACTGTGAAAAAAAAAACGCCATCTCTTTATTCATCTTGTAATTTGTGATGGATTTCTTGTGCAAATTTTCTCCCCGTTGGTGTTGCGGAATATTCTTGGCTACGAACTTGCAAGATGGCTCTCGTGGCTCTGAAAAGTTGCTTATTTCTATAATCTGAAAAAAAAAAGCTTTTGATTTTGGCATTGCCACCAAAAAGGAAGCTTTGAGGTCATACTGTGACAATTTCAGTTGTAATTCGATTGAGATTACCTCGTGACAACATGTGCGACCGATCAAAATTCAGTGCAGCATGAATACATCTTAGTAGGAAGCGCAGCCACTATTACACAGAAGACACAACACAAGCTCTTCTGTGTAATGGTGGCTGCGCTTCCCAACAAGATAGATTCCTATTAACTGGCCTGATACAATTGTTTATTGAATTACAGCATGAATAGACTCGAGTGACGCTGAGTCAGAGCAGAGATGGTGGGCACAAAGCTAGTCCTAGCATGGCTAAACTAATAAACTCACTATTTTCTTTCTTTCTCCCGCCCCTCGCTATGTTGTTACTATAGATAGCTATGCTTGGTGTCATTTTCAACAGGAAAACATTTTATGCCAGGGTCAACCAAGACCTTTGTGACGTGTTCTGGTCATGGATATGACGTTGATAAAGAGACGATCCTGGTTGAGCAATAGAAGACTTAAAAAAAGTATCCCGTTGGAAATCCAACCTCCGCCTTTTTGACCCGCTACAATGAGCGACCAGTGTGCTACAGATTAACCCATTGAGGCAAATAAATCGCCCTTTACGAAGGAGCCTTTTAACTCGCATGGTGTTAACACTCTGTTGGTGGGGTGGCGGATAGGGGCGCTTTCTGTAAGCGGTAAGAAAAAATAACGTGGCATGACAATTTAGCGCCGATACAGAACGATGTGGCGCTGACAAAGCACGGCGTCTAAGATCGTGCGCCGGTGCATGATCTCAGAGGCTATGGTTCAAGCGCCTCAATAAAACGCGTGAATCATTGTCTGTCATAGCATTGGGGAGTCCCCGCAGACACAGTGACGTTTTTTTTTCTTTCCCTTCGTATTAGCGTGTGACTGCTCGTTGTTGCATTAGTACAACATCCAAATGCACCAACGGTGTTTCTCTGCTGCTAAATGCTTTGAGTGCGATAGCACCGACTAATAAAACTGCTGCAATAAGCGTCACAGAAAGGCAATAAAGTCTACGGGTGAATGCGGTGTAATCGCGCAGTGATGCAGGGACCAGCGGGACGAGGAGCCTCTGCGGAAGTTCGCGGCTCAAGCTATAAAACTACTGCCTCTCTCTCCGCTGAAGCGCATGTGATAGCGTGTCCATAAAAGCCGACGTCGGTTACCACACTGTTCGACAGCGCACACCATGCCATTTCTCTGCTTAGTAGACAAAACTTTGACTAAATGCATGCGAGGACATTTGTTTTTAATGAGCTTGTTGATGTCATCTTTGCGCGTTATTCATTACACGCTGGGCCCAGGGTTCTATGAGAACTTGATCTACAGGAACGTTTATATCAAGATAGTAGGCATTAGTGACAGCGATGGAGGCGCCACTAGGCATAATAAACGTAGGTGCATCCACGCTAAATAGTGCTATGGCTGCCGAACACCAATGGACAGAGCACAAGCTTTCATATATCGCTACACAATAACCTCTATTTTCGTAAAGACATGTTTCACTTTTTTGTTATACAGATTCCTTTGACGGAGCGACCAGCGACTTTTTCTTGAAGTCTTTTTTGTGTCTGTTCTGCCTATTTCTCACTCGGAGATTTTTTTTCTCAGTCGTTGAATCTATATTTTCCTCTTTTCTTTTTATATCATTCTCTCTCTCTCTTTATGTGGTCGTTATCTCAGATTCTATATTTGTTCCTTTCTTCCCCTCTCTCTTTCTTTCCTGTCAATGTTGTCTTGTCCTTTCTTTCACCTTTATTCTTTCTTTCTCTTGCCCTCTGAATTTTCTCTGCCCTCTTCCGTTCTACCACTTCACCCTAATTTTCTTTATTTTACCCTCTTGATCACAATGCTGAACTGTGCTCTGCTAGCGTGAAGAGTGGTTACGACGCTGGCAATGGAATCTTGGGTACAACGTTTGTAATGTCTCCTCATTGATAAACTTTCTTTCGACTACACCTCGTCTTTCTGTTACTTTCCACCTCTTTCTCTCCGCTTTACTGGCTCTCTTGATCCCTCTTCATTCTCCCGTCGATCAGTGTTATCACATCCTATGCCGGGCAAGCAGGCGCTCGTATTTTAGGAGAGAAGCAAAAGAAAAATAACAAGAAAAAGAAAGCGCGTGCAAGTTCATGATGGCGATAATTTTTCATCGATGACAGACGGTAAGCCTCGAGCACAACAACTTTGCTGTAAATTACGAATGTTTTAGTGGAGCCAACTTTCAAATATTTCTTTGAAATGAAACTTTGAAATATGAAATATTTCTGTGCTCGATATTCCCTCCAAACACCTATGAATATTTTATTCAGGAAACCAATGCATTATCTAGCAATGCAGTGTAGGTGTTGGTAAAAAATTATACCTATGCAAGGAGAATCCCTCGAGTCAATGAAAGTACAAATGAAGCAGAGCCAAGAACAAGAAAACTTCGATGACTCTAACATTCTTTCCATTGCTTGTCGTTTTGTGCGACTGTCCTTGCCAAGTATTTATTTATTTAATAACGTTGCTAAAATTATTCGTATTTAAGGTGAATACTCGAGCTAATGAGAGTACAAATAAACAGAGGCAAAAACAAGAAAAACTTCATTGACTCTGACATTCTTTCCATAGCTTACGCTTTCGTACAACTGTCCTTGCCAAGTAATTATGAAAAGCTCGATCAAGCACTTTACCACTAAGCTACGGCGGTCGACATTCCTCCGTGTACTCTATACCACATAACGTCCACGAAGTGATGGCCGCCGCCGCTCAGTGGTAGATCTAATTTGAAGGCCGCAGATTTGGTCCCTGCCGCCTGAAAAGATTTTTTTTGTTTTCTTTCCTTGCTCAAATTTACACTCCAATTACCTCTCATAACATCCCCTATACTTTCCGTGGCGTCATTCTTTGTCCCTTATGAATAATATTGTGTCTAACAAAAAAAAAAGAACGAGTCCTTAATTATAGTTGTGCTTCTTTCCCTTTATTAGCTAGATCAATCTCATCATAGTGAAAAAACATAAAGCTTAGAATAACAGAGATCGAATACAGTTGGTAACTATTAATTTTAAATGACAGAAACTGCAAAAACGCGCACAAGGAAAAAGTCATGACACTACTAACGCCGATGAGCAACTAAACAGACACGAAACGGCAAAAAAAGACAAAAAAAAAACGCCAGGCCTGCGTGGAAGGCGGAGCACAGTCAGAGCGAGAGCTGGAAAAGCGGCCTTTCAGAGCCTTTTATAAACACTTATTGGGTAACTGCAAGAATCACAGTTGCTTGATGTCCACTACTGCATTTATAATAAAAATCTTAGGGTAGTAAGCCGGCATTCACTATGCTATTTTTGTTCATTCTTCTGAGAAGTGTAGTATCCGCTAAACTGTGGCAAGGAATGGTGTGCCGATTGTTCACACAGTGGCGGACAACGATCAAAAATTTCGTTTGAAGTAGGTATGTGCCACAGTTATAGGTGATCAAGAACAAACTTTTGTAATGGGTTGGAGCGTTGGGCGACCCACTCGTTACGCTTAGGTTGAGGTTGAGGTTGAAGATGCTGTAGGTAGCCGGCGGATCTAGCTAGCCTTGCATAATTTGCAGGCAATCGCCCCACCCGGTTTTCTCTTTGCTAGTTGTAGCTAATGTCCTTTGTTTTTTAACTAAGCACGAGCAGGATTTTAAAATAAAAATCGTGCTTAGCGAGACGTAATTCTGCATAAGACTGCGGCATTTGTGCTATTCCACTTCCAGTATTGTGCCGGTACTCTATCTCGCTGCACTATACCCCAAACATAATTGTCACTTGTCACCAGTCACATGCGAGGTCTGTAGCAATCAAAAATTTCAAGAGAAATCACGACACCTGTTTCCCGAAGATTGAGGAACCACGCGGAAACACAATATCAGTCACGCTGTAACATGGCGAGCCTATCTGTTGCAGTTCCTCAAATAAACCTTGCCGTTCCTTCTTAAGCTCACGATATTTAAGCAAATAGTGTTATATATCACCACTTTCCTTGCACTTCGAGCCCCAGGACGTCGCGGAGAGTCTGATCTTGTGGAGCCATGCTTGTGTACGCGCTGATTCCGTTCGGATGCGATAAAGCAAGCAGGCCTCTTCCTTTGATAGCCCTTGTGTCACACATGGCTGGTTAGGCGTCATCCATAACGAGTGAAAATGCTTGTTGACAGCCTCTCGTAAGATTCGCTGATTGTCTTTGGGAGCCTTCTTCGTTGGTGTAAGCTGCAGAGCACTCCGGGCAAGTCTGTCAGCCGCCTCATTACCTGCTATACCCACATATGATGGAATCCATTAAAACTTAAAGTTTATACCAATGCCATACAGGTCTTTAAGAATTCGCAGTGATCTTTGAGTGCTTCGATCCAAAAGCCATTCATGTTTTAGCCGCTGCAAAGCAGGCTTACTGTCCGAAAACAGCCGACTTGTTGCTGCCTACAAAGCTTCAGTTTCTTCAGGGCTGCCTGAATTGCCACGCTTTCACATGCTGTCGATGAAACAACGCACTCGAGTCGCGCTGCCCAGGACGTCTTTAGAGACGGGATCACGAGCGCTGCAGCGCTTGCTCCATGCACTATGTCGACTGATCCATCGGTGAAAAGTTTCAAATGGTCGGCGTACTTTTCTTCAATATATTCAAGTACCAAAGAACGTACTTCTGCTGTGGGTGTGGAACGCTTGCTGTGCATCCGTGGAATCGTCACCTGACAGTCGACATGCTCATATGACCAAGGTGGGTCTTGTCGAAGTTGTCTTTGTTTGGGAAAATCGATGATGAGATGGTGAAGGGTGTTGAGGGCCACGAAAGCTGACGATTTCATGCGTCACTGAAGGCGACTGAGTAGAGCTCGTCCTGGGCTCGATTCGCCAAGTCGGCAAAGCTGTGTCAGCAGTCGTTGAGAGGTGAGAAGATGTAACGGCGGAAGACGAGCTTCATGAAGCACCCTTATGCTCGCTGTAAACTTTGGCACTCCCATAGCAACTCTGAGGCCTTTACGATGAAGGTTTTTCAGCCGTTCGTATTGTGACTCACTCGGAGAGATCATAGGCACTTGGAAAAGCACACGATTGACAATTAATGCCTCGTGTAACTTTATCATTGATGATGGGTGGCTCCCCCAGCTTGTTCCTGCCATCCTTCGAAGAATGTTTACACGAGGTGACAGCGCTGACATTGTCTTGTCGACTGCCCGTCGCCACTTCAACCTGTTGTCTAGTGTGACTCCAAGGAATTTCATGTATTTAACTTGTTCAATTGTTGCATCAGGAAGTAATAATTTCATCTTTGTTTCTCGTCTTCGCATTACTTGTTAACAGCATGAATTGAGACTTTTTAGCTGATATTGTTAGTCCAATAGATTTAAGATAGGTTTGTGCGGAGAGTAGAATTCTTTGGCCGATCATTTCCAATCACTTATGCTGATATCCACACAGGCAGATGCATATGTCGTAGGCATAAATTGATATTTTTACTGCCTTGCTCACCGGCTTGAGAGAATTAGGTAAACCAGCCATGGCCACATTGAACAACATTGGAGACAGGACCCTGCCCTGTGGCACTCCTCTGGTGATCTTCCTTGAGCTACTGAGCACTGTCTCTAATTTCCTCTGCATCGAGCGATCATTGAGAAACTTCTGAACAAAGCGTAAAAGGTGCCCCATTGTTCCATAGATGCAAGACCACTAATTATCGCACCTTGGAACACGTAGTCGTAGGCTTTTGAAACGCCCAGGAACATTGCCCGAGTTGAAAAGCCGTATGCTCGTTGGCGTTCTATGTGACTCACCAAGTCTAAGATGTTGTCCTGTGCATTCAACCGTTGCCGAAACTTAGTCATACATGCTGCAAGGGCCTTGTGATTTTCCATCCACCATGTCAGCCGAACACAGGCCAGCTTCTCCATCAGCTTCGCTACGCACGTATGATGCCAGTTCTGTTCTGTTTTTACCTGGCTTCATCACTGGGACGACCCAGGCCATTTTCCAAGCTTGAGGAATGTTTCCCGACTTTCAAACATAGTTGAAAGTTTCAGAAGCCTCCTCTTAACTTCTGCTGGCAGATTTGAGATAATTTGGTTTGTAATTTCGTCAGATCCAGGAGCAAAGCGTCGACGGAGACAACTTATGGCTGACGTAAGTTCCCGCCGCGTGAAAGGTGCATCGATGGAAGATGTAGAATGAGGCGGAAGTTGGTAAGGTGGTTCACTTTCTCTTCCGATTACTTACACGTCAGCAAACTCTTCGGCTAGAGACGGCATTGATGTACCTTTGAATAACGCGAGGGCAATAAACGGCCTCAAAGGCTCGGGCGTGATTCCGACCCTATTTACTACTCGCCATATCCTTGACAGTGGAGTAAATACACTTGAACACTCACAAAACGTTGCCCATTGTTTCTTCCGAAGTTTGTTGCTGTATCGCCGTATTTCTGCATTAAGTAGTTTGAACTGAGTTTTGCTAGCAGTTTCTCCAGCTCTTCGCAGAAGCCTTTTCTCCGCCCTTCTTCTGGCCGCCCACAAATTATGGAGCTTTGAGTCCGGGGCTGGAAAATGTTCAGGTAGCTTAGACATAGTGGTTGCAGCCGCTTTGCTAGCCAGCATATCCTGAAACATATCCTCTGATCGGTAATCTAGATGCTCTCGGTAGTGATCCTAATCAGTTAATTTGATGGATTTAGTTACCGTCAAATTGTAGCTAGCAACATTGATCAATATAGGGAAATGATCACTGCCCATTCTGTCCGGAGCTGTGCAACACGTGAGTTGAGCGTCACTTGAATGCAACGTAAAGTCAATAATGCTTTTACAAGCTGGTGGTCTAAAGAATGTTACATTAACATCATTCGCAATGCATAAGTTTAAATTATTATTAGCCTTTCCCAGACAACTTCCACGTGCATCCGAACTCGTGTCCCCCCGATGACGTGTGATGCACATTGAAATCACCACAAATGATGCGCGGAGCTGCAATGCGACGGCACAGGTCTTCAATAAAGTTTTTGATCAAAATTTTCTTGCGAGGAGACGCATACACCGATACAACGATGACTTTGCGGTTACCTATCTGTGCCTTGATCGCACAAACTTCTATAACATCTATGCAAGAGTCTGCCACATTGAGTTCTACGTGTGGTATCTCTCTTTGTATATACACAGCGGCGCTTCCACTTGGGAAAGTCGTTATGGTGGGGTTCTTGTGAGTGACGTATCCAGTGATTGATCTTTGTTTAGGTAATCCGGCCTCCAACAGAGCCACGGTATGGATTCGATATTCTCCCGAAAAACAAGTGTAGTTCATTCATGCGAGAAACAATACCGGTACAATTCCACTGCATTATGAAAGGCACGTTTTGGCAATTTAACGTGCACTGAGGCTTGGCCTTCGGCTTCCTACTGCTGGTTGTGCCCGAAACAACCAAGCAGTACTGATTCTAGAGCCAGCACGGCCTGCAGCATGGTCTTCGCAGTACCTGGTGGCATTGTCGCTAGGTGTGAACGTATAATAGAGCGGCAAAGAGAACTCGAACGATCTGTGCAGTGTCCTGTATATTTTCCTCATGTTCTTTTGTCTTCTGCTCAAATTCTTGTCTCAGTACTCTGGCATAGATAGCTTGTGTACAAAAGTTCTGAGTAGGCTCAGTTGGCATGGATCCTTGTTTTGCTTGACTCGCATTGCCCGGTGTTTTCAGGAAGAATGCTTCTGATTGCACCTCACGTATATTCTTTGTACTAGTTGATATTCTTTCTTTCACCAATGAAGAAAAATCCTCAGGTGATTGAGCAACTGGCCGGGCAGTAGTTGGTTCAGTTGGTTTAGGCCCCGTAAGAAATGCTTTTCGTCTATGAAGCGCATTCACTCGGAATGGGCACCCACTAAAACTGGAGAAATGGTCACTATTGCAGTGTGGGCAATTAAAGTCCGCATTGCAAGTTTTGAAGTCAAGTGGACCGCCACAGCGTTTACATCACAGGTCTTCTTTGCAGAATTTCGCCACGTGACCAAAACGTTGGCATTTGAAGCACCTCAGTGGTGGCTTCGTGTATTCAGCGGTTTCATGTCGAGTGAAGCCCAGGTTAATAGTCAGAGGTCGCTCTATGTTTCGAGTAAACACAAGTACCAGAACGTCCGTGGGTCTCACTTTCCACTAATTCGTAGAAAAACCTTCTCTTCTAACAATCCTCCTGACGTGAATTACGCCTTGGGGTTTCATGTATTCGAGAAGATCCGCCCCTGTGCACCACTTCGGGACACCTCTGATCAAGCAGGTGTGTCGCAGGTAGGCATTAGGAAGACGAGCACTAACGTCTACACCACACAGCTTGCCACATTTGAAAATCACGTTTACTTGATCTTCAATGGTGACGTCAAGCAGTAGCGAACCTTGAGCAGTGAAATAACTCCGAACTGGCTCAGAGTCAATGAATGATGTCACCGCAGAATGTAAAGCAATAGGGTTCACCTGTCTTAGGTCTTTTATGCTTCTACAGGTGATATAATCACCGGAATGTCCACAGTTCTGCTTTTGCGGTGGCTTACCATCTTGAAGTTGTCGTCCTCCATGTCCGACCAATCGTCTACCTTCTCGTCGAGTCCCACTATTGTCGATGCGTCGTCGTCGGTTGTAGGTTCATTGGTGTCGCCACAGTTACGTTCGCCTGCTCGTTGGTCTGGTCATTTCGATGGCGTGTGGGATGGATCAGGCGTCTGTCCTGGTCGCTTGCATGGATGGGCCATGGCCGAAGTCCCGGAATCGGACCTTCTCTCGGTCGCGTCTTCTGGGAATGGGCCCGGTAAGGGTAAAATCTTCTTGATGCCGCAGACATCTTCGCGAGAATGACGAGAAATAACACAAAACAAGGAAAAATAGAAGATCGAGGGTAGGGTTAGCTGCACTCTCCATTTTGTCGTCTTCATTACGCTAATCGCAATGTGCGACGACAGCCTCTTTGTCACTGTTTTAAAACGCTTTATAAGTCGTATTAACTCGATTGCTTTCCCGACATCAAGCCTGCCTAAGGAAAGTTCACCACCAAGTCCTAAGCACCGGCGTTTCTCAGTGGTAGAATACTGGGCTAGAACCAAGTGGTCTCGGTTTCGAGCCCCACTGTGACATTGGTACCAAGTTTTTTTCCTTAGTTTCGTGCGATGTGGTTACGGACACTGGCGGTGGCAGCGGACAACTACGGCACTGCGCGAGGCCCAAGTTGTGATAATATAGCAGCTTTCGCTGTAAAACTTGCCTGCGGATGCCCGTGCAAGGGGCGAAAATATCATCATGGCACACGGGTGGGTCTACGTGAAACATAATGAACCGTAAAAGCATTTGATTTCATCTTTTCATGCATATTTTGTGTATGCGTAGGAACAAAGAAAGGCATCTGTTGATTTGAGGCATGGCATATCAATAAAAGTAGCAGCGCATGCGTGAGCCAACCGTCGATTAACTTGCACTGAGATGAAATAAAACACCATATCGTTTATTGTTCACCTAGACAGCCTCGCACGGCAGATTGATAAGTTCACCTGTTGAAAGGTCATGAGCAGATATATTTTTGTGCCTTCTTTCTTTTTCCATTGTGCGCCTCTTATGTCATTTTCAATATCAAATCACAAAGCTGTGATACCTTTTCTTTTTTTCGACTGCACGCGTTATAGTATATGACAGCAATACCACTGCGCTATGCTAACGTCAGTCTATGCATTTTATGTATGCATTTATCGTCGAAAAAGAACGTATCGAAGCTACTTAATTCCTAATATCGCCACCAATGGGCTTCCGATGGCCATGAATTAAGATTCAGCTGTATAGAGGCTTCAAAGCATGTACGATTTCGGGGATTAAGTTGACCTTGAAGTCGGCACTATACGAATGCAATTCTTCGAAAGAGCATACTTACGATAACTCACTGTCTTACCATAAACGCTAGACATACCTAGTTAAGCTTTAACTAAGCTCATATCTTGTCTGTTTTTTCTTCATTTTCCATTCTGCCCCGCCATTTAGGTTCGGACCACTTTTAACTCACTAAAAAGTTTGGCAGACAACTTATTTCAATGGGAAGCTAGTCATTACACTACGCGTGATAGGCCTCAAATGAGCGTAAACCTCGTTCTGGTTTGAGCATAATGTCATGGCTATTGTTTCTGACAGAAACCAAGTCGTTATTGCGCTTAGCTGGCATCACGCCATCCAAACTTCAGTATTTCCCGCAGACATAGCTCTTCATAGCTATTATTAGTAAAACGATGGCACAACTTTCAACTCTTCATTGATGCAGTACGACCAGTGTACCCCGTAGCGCATTAACGAAAAACAAGACAGACACAGATAAAAAAAGAGTGAGCGTAAAATGCACAATGCCTCTTCCATTTTGGTTATCCAAGGAAAAACTCTTTGAGTGGCTAATAAGCTTCGTGTCGTTAACAATGAACGGTCGATAAAAGGAGTGCAGACCGAGCCTTAAAGCCGGCATTGTTAGAAGCTTTGTAGTTTCGAGGCCGATGTCGTTCCACATAAGGATTGAAGAATGTTTCTCTTCTCTCCTAAACTGTGATCATTGTTCGCGGTAACGACCACAGCTGCGGGATATTTGCTTGATGATGTCGCAGTATCGGTGCTGTGACACACGATTCTCGTTCAGATAATCACCCAGCTGATTACTTCGACTTGCTGAAGAAATTATCGACGCTGCTAAGACGGCCTTCAAGGTTTTTCCCTTATTCATGAGTGCTAGTGACTAAATCATCTTTATCTTTTCTAAATTATTCTTGTTGGTACTCACGCAGCACTATGAACTACATTGATTGTTTGATTGATTGGTTGAGTTATTGATATATGCGGTTTAATGTCCCAAATCCACCATATTAAGCACTATGAACTACGAGCGAGGGTTTCATTTCTGTTCATGGTGCAACTTTTACTAGGACAGAATGCAGGAAATACCCGTGTACTTTCACTTTGTTTGATTGAAGAAATGGCCGAAGTTGTCGGTCATCATTTCGTAGCAACATTTCATTCGAAGGGGTCACGGCACTTAACTGTGCAAACAAAGAAAATGAACAAGGCGATCGCTAACTTACGACAGATTCGTTATTTTCTGAGAATATAAATATTTGCGAACACTCACACAACAGCTCATGCACCGAGCATGAAAATGGGCAGCGTCCCCTTTCGTTGAGGTCACTTGCAAATCTGGCAGCCGAAAGGCAGCTGAGGCCGCGTTCGCCTGCCTTGCGACTGAGAGTGTTTTTAACTTATATATATATATATATATATATATATATATATATATATATATATATATATATATATATATATATATATATATATATATATATATATATATATATATATATATATATATATATATATATATATATATATATATATATATATATATATATATATATATATATATATATATATATATGGGATATGGCACAACGGGAGCGTTGTCAACAAGGATAAATATATTTATTTCCCAACAGTTTCGGGAGGGGACCTCCCTTCATCAGAGGATGAGTTAACTCCAGTATAACTCATCCCCTGATGAAGGGAGGTCCCCTCCCGAAACTGTTGGGAAATAAATATATTTATCCTTGTTGACAACGCTCCCGTTGTGCCATATCCCATACCTTCACGAAGACTAACTGGCCCATTGAATTATTACTCCCACTATATATATATATATATATATATATATATATATATATATATATATATATATATATATATATAAATAAAAAGTTTTCGTTTCGCCCGTCCTCCACTTTTTGGTATTTTTCCACTGCATCTAAGCACACCTACTTTTATATATATATATATATATATATATAAATATATATATATATATATATATATATATATATATATATATATATATATATATATATATATATATATATATATATATATATATATATATATATATTTATATATTTTGGCTTCTTTGTAGTTCAGTGATCCAACTCTTTCAATCATATCTTAACAAGTATACTTTGACCAAGTATACTTAGACCTGGAAGAGATAAGCAGTAGCTGGCGCCCTGTTTGTGCGCCAACTTCTTACATCATGTCATTATTACAATAAAGAAAACGTCTAAAAATGCACGTGTACCACTGTTTACTACAGCGCGTTTATTATAAGCTAAATATGTGAAAACAAAGACGTAATTCGTCTGTTCCACGAGGATAATTGCCATCTATCTTGCGTGCCTTTGCTTGCATTATCGTTTCAAGCATTGCGCCACGATCTATAGGCGTGGCATGACATTATTGACTGGAACATGGCGAGTGCCGGATTAGTTCAGACATTTTGCCACCGAGTTTTTACGTACCTAAATTTTTACGAGTGTCATTAAGGAACACATCATCGCGACCATTTTCTTATAACTGAAGGCGAAGGGTGCCGGGAAACAAGACAGTGACAAAACAAAGAATAATTGATAATTGTTGCTGTTTTGCTTCCCGAAACCACGATGTGATTATGAAAGTCGCCGTATGAAATGCTCTTGATATTTTCGACCACCCCGAATGGTCAACTTTAAATCATTGCACACAGAGCTTACGCAGTTCGCTTCCATTGGCCGGAAAGAAGAAGAAATGAACAGGGCAGACGTATTGATCATTTCTTCTTCTTCACACTTTTTTTACGCACTCATTTTCACTGGTGCCCTCATGTTTCGAGTCTCCCCGAAGGATATTCTACATGTAGAAAATGCAATGGTAGATTTCTCGAATTATATATGCCTTCCTAAATATTGAAACTGATGTGCCCCCTGTGCCCTTCACAACAAAGTATTACGCAACCATCAAGCCATAAAAGAACATTGCTATTCATGCAATAGCAAGGGATTTCGTAAACGCTCTATACTAGCAGAGTAGCACTTTATAATATTTACGAATGCTGCCACTAATCACTGAGCATGCACTGCTATAAATATGCGCGCTATACAAACTTATAATCATCCGGTACGAATGATATTCTTGAAACAGATGGTAAGGACTTTTTTGGTGGTGTAAACCGGTAACCACATAAGGGCAGTTCTGCAGCGGTGACCTTACTAGTCGATGCTTGGAGAGAAGTTGTGAAAACCCATGAGAATATCAACCAAGTAGCGCAAATATCAGAGTTGTCGCCGTTTTTGAAATAACTAAGGTCGCTTCGAAGGCAAAACTGCGTTGTGCGGTTAAAGCCGATCGACATTACTTTAACAATCTTTATTACGTATGGGATTGACCTTTAAGGAGGTGAGAAATAGGAAAGCTTGGATACTAATCAATTTTCGATAAAGAGAAAAAATCAGTGTCCTCCATTTCGCTCAGAGAGACAAGTACTTGCCAACGCACTGCGGCTACTGAATTCAGTGATTCATATGTGGGGTTTAACGTCCCAAAACCACCATTTGATTATGAGAGACGCCATAGTGGAGGGCCCCGGAAATTTCGACCACCTGGGGTTCTTTAACGTGTACCCAAATCTAAGTGCACGGGCCTACAGCATGTTCGCCTCCATCAAAAACTCAGTTGCCGTAGTGCGGCTACTGCACGATCGGCCATTTTATGTGCAGGTGCGCTTACATCACCGTCCACGTCTCTCGACAGCATACAAGGCAGTGAAAGCCCTCTTGCGTTTTTTTAGAACGACGGGTGTGTGTGAACACCTCTTACTTGCGGTGGAGTTCTACACACTTCAGTGAATTTACTGTCTGTCTTACCCTTTTATTGCCTTCTATTCCCTCTTTCTTATCTCCGTTGTCCCCTTCTCTAAAGCCCCAGTGTAGGGTAGCCAACCTAATGTCTTTTTGATTAACCTCCCTGCCTTTTTTCCTTACCGTAGAAGTTTAATTTGTAAATTACTATAATATTGTACGGGGATGGTGACTTCTGTACAAGATGCGTTGACAGAAGAACAACCACAGGCAAGAGTCACAATGGCGGATTGGCACACTCGCGTGCCTGTAAGCTTTTTGCTCCCTTCCTCTTCCTTTACTTCATCTCGGTAACTGGACCCCCGGGTGTTGGAGTGCCGTCTTGGCGCGAGTCTGGGGAAGTGCGACAGAAGTAGCTTTTCATGCGCGAAACATGGACAATGTCAACAAGTGACGAACTTGATGACGTATTGGAGTGCAATGGCGAAATCTCGTGGTTCACGTCACCAACTTGACGTAACGCTAGGTAGGGTGTTGCATATCGGGACAAAAGCTTTTCGGAGAGCCCTACACGGTCGCGTGGTCTCCAGAGGGGCAGCGGTCACCTGGGGCAACCTTTATATTACGATGCCAGTGGTCGTAGTGGGCTTTTCGCATATCTTGTGACCTGGTGAGACGAGACTGGGCAATTCGACGAGCCATGTGAGCCCCACCAATGGCTTCGCGAACGTACTCGGAAGCAGACAGCACGAGAGGCAAGGTGGTTTCAAATAGCAATATGCGGTCGCGACCATACAAAAGATAAAAAGGTGATAATCCCGTGGTGTAATGTCGAGAGCAATTATATGCGAAAGTCCCATAGGCCAACTTGGTGTTACAGTCACGATGACCTTCGGAGACGTAGTTTGAAAGCATCTCTGTGAGCGTGTGATTGAGACGATCAGTTAGGCCATTTGTTCGTGGGTAGTAAGTGGTGAATAGCTTACGCGCTGTGCCACACAATGGAAGGAGGTCGTCGACAACTTTGGACAAGAAATAGCGGCCGCTGTCTGTAAGAAGCTCTCGGGGTGCACCGTGGTGTAAGGTGACGTCATGAAGAAGAAAACCCGCGACGTCAGTGGTGCAGCTAGTTGGCATGGTCTTTGCTATCGCGTAAAGGGTTGCACAATCTGTGGCGACGGCGATCCATTTATTTCCGAGTGTCGTCGTCGGAAAAGGGCCAAGAAGGTCGAGTGCCACGCAATGAAATGGTTCGGAGGGGACTTAAATTGAGTTAAGATATCCAGCTGGCAGCAAAGGTCATTTCGGGTGCTGGTTGAGGTCGCAAGTGGCGACATATTGAAACACGCTGCGGTACAGTCCAGGCCAGAAGAACTGACGTTGCTCGTGGTCGTATGTGCGGGAAATACCGAGGTGTCCCGCTGTTAGTGCGCCGTGAAGTCGATCAAGTATGGCAGGCTGTAGATGACGAGGGATGACAAGCTCAGGGCCTTCAGTGCTGAAATTGCGGCAGTAGAGGATGCCGTCATACAGCACGAACATACGGGATTCAGCGTCGTGGCTGTCAGACTCTATGGCGTCGATGATTGTCCGCACTGACTCATCCCGTTGTTGTTCTATGCACATATCACTGATGTCAGTAAACGCCATTACGCTGCTCTCCAGGTCAGGCGCAATGGGATCCGGAGGATCCACCGAATGACGATGAAGACAGTCTGCGTTTTGTGCAAACGGCCGGACTTGTAGCTGACGCTAAACAAAAATTCCTGGAGCATCAGAGTCCAGCGACCCAGACGTCCAGTCGGGTCCTTCAGAGAAGTCAGCCAGCAGAGGGCGTGGTGGTCCATAACGACGGAGAATATGCGACTATATAAATAAGGCCGGAACTTGGCGACGGCCCAAGCTAAAGCTAAAAACTCTCTTTCGGGATGGAATAATTCATCTTGGGGGAAGAAAGCAGGTGACTGGTGTAAGCTATCACGCACTGTCTATCGTGGTGCCACTGTGCGAGAACGACGCCAATACCGTGGCCACTGGCGTTGGTGCGAACTACTGTCGCAGCAGAGGGATTAAGGTGGGCAAGTATGGGGGCGTTGTTAGGCAGTCGATGAGAGTGGTGAATGCTTGAACCATCGGCATTTACAAGATGGCTCAGAACGGCAGTCTGACAGCGGCCAAATTGAAATTTCTTAGAATTGAGTTGCAGCCCAGCTGTTCCGAAGACTGCGAGAATGGCAGCGAGACTGGTCTGGTGGCTATCGAAAGTAGATGAAAAGGCTATCACGTCGCCTAGGTAACGTAGACAAGTAGCCCACTTATAACCACGCAGGAGAGTGTCCATCATCCGTTCGAATGTGGCAGGAGTGTTACATAGTCCAAAAGACGCGACCCCAAACTGGTATAACACATCCGTGTTAATGAAGGCCGTCGTCTCGCGGTCCATTTCATCTACAGAAACCTGCCATAAGCCGGACAGAAGATTAATAGAAGAAAAGTATGTAGCACCGTGCAGGCAGTTCAACGCGTCATCGATGCGTGGTAGCGGGTATAGTCTTTCGCGTGATCTTGTTGAGGTGGCGATAGTCAACGCAGAAGTGCCAGGCACCGTCCTTATTCTTCACAAGGGCAAAAGGGGAGGCCCAAAAACTACTTGATTGATCGATGGCACCTTTGTTCAGAATTTTGTCAACTTACGTTCGGATAACTCTGCACTCAGTGTGGGAGACACGATAGGAGCGTCGGCGAATAGGACTGGCGTCACCAGTGTTTATACGGTGCTCAACGGTGGATGTTTACCCTAGAGGTCTGTCGTCGAAATAAAAAAAATATCGGCATATGACGCGAGAAGGCGATGGATGTCGTTGGCTTGCGCAGAAACGAGGTCGCGTGCAATCATCTTTGAGAAATGATCTGGCAGAGAACAGGTGCTGTTAGCTAGGGGAGACTGAAGTAAATCAATATCGGTAGTGAGAGCCGCTATTTCAAATTCGTCAGCATTAGATACGCTGGCCAAGGACATGCCACTAGGAAGCACTTGAGGGCACAAGCTGAAATCGAGAAGTGGGAGCGAGGTACAGTTGTCAGTGACAGTCACAAGCGTAAAGAGAATAGCGATGTTGCGACTCATAACGAACGTAGGTGAGAGGAAGGAGGACATATTCACCATTGGGAACCTGTGGCTGTGCGGTGAAAACGACGTAGGTGGCTGCCTGAGGTGACAGCCACACATCCTGAAAAGAGCACAGGCGCGGTGGGGCAGTGTGGGGTTCAGCGACTATCTGAGGCAGCTCTAGCTGAAAGACGCCGGTGACACAATTGATAAGAGCAGAATGATTCGACAAGAAGGCTAGGCCTAGGATAACGTCATAAAAGCTGTGGTCATTCACGGCTAAAATGACAGAAGTAGTATGGTGCTTTATACTTAAGCGAGTCATGCACTGACCGAGAACCATCGGCGGCCGCCATCGGCCACACGGAGCATTTCTGCAGCCGCTGGTGTCAGAACTTTCGTTAAACGTGTGCGTAGGCTTGAACGCATCATTTTATTGGTTGCGGCGGTGTCGACAAGTGCTTGTAGAGGTACGCCGTCTATAATACTTCTTCTGGTGGGAACGGAGAGAAGATTTGCTGTGGAAGTAGCCAATGCAGCACGACCCCCGGGGGCTGCATTTCTCAGTTTTCGCAGATGATGCGGCCGGAAGCCACGGTGGACGAGAAGCACCGTGGCTGCGGCGAACGGGACGATAGGCGACGTGTTTGCGGCGTACGAGACCGGTGCCCACGTGGTGAAGGCGAGCAGCTGTACGAAGTGTTCCAAGAAAGGTCAATGGCATCGGACTCTTGGGCAGGTGGAAAGGTGTGGGTGGTACCGTCGAAACGGGTCATATTGGTCGTTGCACGAGGTGCCGAGGACCATGTGTTGCGGCAGTAACGAGCATGATGTCTAATGTGGTGGCAGTTGAAACATATAGGGCGGTCATCTGCAGTTCGCCACTCAGCCGTGTTATGAGTACGTGGAGAGAACCTCTAGTTGTAGGAGTGCATCGCAAAAGGCCGTTCGCTGACTCAAGGCGTGGTGACATGGAACACGGAAAGCCCTCCGATGTTGTCAAGCTCCTGGTGCACAATAGCTTGAACAAGAGGAACAATAACAAGAGTGGCATCGGTACAGTGCGAATAGAACACCGAGGGCGTCATTGCTTCCAGTTCGTGATGAACAATGCATGTCAGGTCTCCCGGTGGCGATGGAAGTTGTGGTGCGAACTGTTCATCGCAAGTCGATGTTGCAGCGGTGTTCAGAAGTCGGGCAAATGATTGCAGAATGCAGTGACTTTTCACTTGCTCGAACTGACGACACTCTTTGATAATCGCGTCCACGGCGGAACAGCCCTTGCACATCAAGAGATTGAACCCGTCGTCGGGAATCCCTTTCAGATCATGCCCGACCTTGTTACCTTTTGTCATGTCGCTTTCGGCCTTTTGGCAGAGGGCCAGAACGTCTTGAGTGCATGCGAGGTATGATTCCGTGGGGCATTGGGCACGGCAGGCCAATTCCTTTTTGGTGGCGATCTTACGACTGGTGGTTTTGCCAAACACATCTCGCATCTTTTCATTGGTCCCAGCTTGTGAGCTTTCATCTTCGTTGTTTTCATACCACATCTTGCCCATGCTTATCAAGTAAAACAACACATTAGCCAACAGAAGTGTGGGATCCCGTCTGTTCGGCACACTCACTCGTACGAACATGGCCAACCAATCGTCAACGTTGACGCCATCGGTCCAGCAGAGTGTACCGGGATCCCTAAGTGGCGTTAAAACGTATGATTTTGATGCCGTGTTCGTCGGAGACGCTCAACATTGCCCATGGCTGGAAAACTGATGCGCCGTCCGCTGCGGAGCTGCCTTGTCTGATGGTTACCCATACCTCTCACTAATATGTTACGGGGTTGATGACTTTTGTACAAGATGCATTTACAGAGGAAAAACCACTCGCAAGAGTCACAATGGCTCATTGGCACACTCGCGCACCTGTAAGTTCCTTGTTCCCTTCCTCTTCGTTTACTTGATCTCCGTAATAATATAATCAATAAAGCTGAAAATGGCTGGCCTCACTGAAGCATTCGGATATAGCTGCTTATATTGTAATGGGCCGCAAGCTTTCAAACGCGAGAAATGATGCACGTTAAATGTTGTCGAAATTGCTATTAACACTCTATAAGTGGTTTTAGGAGAATACGTGCAGTAATGTGTGCGCCTTTTCTATTGGGTGGCTTTTGTTAAACTATCAGGTCGTTATGCTTATCACATGGTCCGACATCTGACGGTAGTCTACACATGAATCACGCAATGTTACGGCAATGATACATGTTGATTGTGAAGCCGGACGTTGATTGTAAAACGTGAAAGTTATTTTCACCGCATTTTCGAGCGGAGGAAGATATTTTACCGGTATTCCGAGACAGGAGCGTGGTGGTGGGGTAGAAAACCTGCTTGAATTTCAAAAAGCCTGGGTTTGATACGCAATAGGATGCAAAAATTTTATTTTATTTGCATCTTTGTCAATTTTTTTCTCACAATCTATGACGCCGACGCCGACGCCGGCATGCGATGCAAGCTCTTTAAAGCTGTCTCGTTGAAAACAAGGTTCTGAAACGGAAAAATTGCTTACGGGATAATATAAGAGGTTGTCAAGGAAGAAATTTGCATTAAATTGTTTATTGAAGATAACCAGAAGGATGGGTTAGAAGAGAATGTTGTGGGTGGGAGGTAGGGGGGGGGGGGTAAGCAAAGCAATCAATTAACGAAGTAAAATTGGCTATCCGATTGTATAGCCATGGTGAAGTCAGACCTGGGCGCAAGAAGACACTTGCTGAAAAAAAATAAAAAAATTGTTTATACTCTACATTCACGAAACGTAAAAAAAAAGTAACTGAATTCACAAAAGAAAAAAATTACGAAGTTTTATAGAAGAGATTAAAGATGATTGTTGTACATTTAAAGGTTCTTACCGAACATAGCTGTATGGAAAGCATGCGCGTTGGAGTGAAAATGCTAGAAGCAAAGACCCAAGGAAGTGTCTTATTATATGGTTTAGAAAGCGGAAGTATATGCGCACAACATAAAGCTAATGGTACGGTAATCAGAAGAAATGCATATATCTCGAGGGCAGCGTACTGAAGCGGATAATGCGGTGAAGTACTTGGTTTTTTCGTGTGTGCGTGCTCAAACAGAAGTCGAGATACTGTAATAAGCTCGTCGAAAAACACAGGGAAATAATTGTTTCTTTATAGCAAGTACACTTTTTTATACGTTGCTGTGGGGTGGTGATATAAATAGAAGCGTTTTTAAAACCGATAGACCGTACTAAACTGACGAAACTAAGAGGCCTAAATGTAGGCTCAACAGCGACTAAGGAAAATCGAAGAAGCAGGCTGTCTGACTGAGCACCGATTCGAAAGCCTCACTTAAGCCGTAACTGTTTTACAAAAGATCTCTAATTTGGGCAAAAGTGTTGGAACTTAACGTGCGGCACGCACTTCTTCAACACTTATTTCGACAGCTTTTTTGCTTAAACAGCACAGCAATAATTACGAAAGGGAATATTGAATGCTGAAGCCACGTCTATATCTGAACATGCAACTCCCACGCAGGTGCACTGACACAGAAGGTGCGCGATGGTTTCTTCGCAGCTGCAGTAAGTGCATGTAGAATAGCTGGCCATTCCAATGGCATAAGAGTATGCGTTTCAACGCGCAAAGACAAGAAATGACTGCAGCTCTGTATAGACAGGATGATCGGTCTTTGTCGGAACATAGAATTCTGGGTCATCGGCCGAGCCCATCTTCAGACCAGAAGGCTTTGAATGCTTTGCTGCGCTTTTTGCGGCCAACTGGCCTCAGAGACAGACTATAGTGTTTTATACTCTTCTATGTTGCCTTTCCTCGGTCGCAATTTTTTGTAATTTCTCTCTGTCTCTTCAAAGCATTTCTTTTTAACATCTTTTATTCCCCTCACCCGTTTCCCCAGCAGAGGGTAGCCAGCCGGTCTAGGAACTGGCTAACCTCCCTGTCTTTCCGCTTAAACTTTCTTCCTCCTCTTCCTTCCCACGCAGGTCTCTATATATTTTGTGTTTGGAATGGTGTACTTTGTGGACTAATTTTCAAATGTCTTCGCATTTGTACTGGCGTCGTTCATGGCGATTAGTTAATTTAAATGCGTCAGCTTATGAAAACCATCCAAGTTTCGTCGTTGGCTGGATGAATACGTCGGTCGGGTTCGCATGTATTGTTCAACGATGAAACACATGCAGCACAGTAATAAAAATAAGTGCTTCTGCCACTAAAATTGTCATAGTCGACGAAGAGAACAAGTACATACACTTCAGTTTACGCCTCCAGCTGCAAGAAAAACGCCTTTGACTTGCAGTAGTCAGTCAAGAAACTAAATTGTAGGGAATCGTATCAGTCGTATTTTGTGAACCTGTTTTGTATTATACTTGATCTTACAAGCTGTTGACGTTAATCTGAAAGATGCGGACGTGCTCGGCCAGTCATGACGCAGCGTACTACATAATTGTGCGAAGACGTCTCAGTGAGTCTATACTTACTCAGTGGCTCCAACGTGCCTGTCGCACGTTGAGTTGAACGCGTTTTTTTTTTTCGTGCTCTTTGTCGAAACAGGAGCAGAAACTGGCGTACCTCTCTGCTAAAGTTGCACCCTCCTGCTTCCCGCTATGAACCTGTTCTCTCTTTCTCGCCCAACTTGGCTTCTTCGTTTTACTTCAAAGTAGCTTTATTAGATTTATTCACCAACCCCCCCTCCTCCCTGGTTTGCGAACGAGGGACTTAGTTCAAGAGAGACTATCTTATTATCGGCACTTGTACCTTCAGTGTTTTCTCTTAACTCTTCTGGTGCGTGTATTGACGAGTAAATAAGTATTACTTCCGTGTGTCGGTTACCCAAACAAGCTAGATGTAATGAAGGCTTAGGCAGACGCTTGTGTGTGAAGGTGAATTCAATAGGTACAACAAATGAATAAATGAATGAATGAATAAATAAATAAATAAATAAATAAATAAATAAATCAGACTTGTCAGCACCCTCAGTTGAATTGTCAGTTGGAAACTGTTTCTGCATGATGACGATGTACAATTGCTTTTAGGACGTGGACCAAAACAAAAAACAAGACACACAGAGTCCAACCTTCAAATTGTGTATGCGCACAATTAGCGGGACGTCACATACAAATGCAGCGGCATACGATACAAGACATGCGCTTTGCAGTCACTAAATACACAAGAAGTATTTATTTCTCAGATGATATCTAGGAAGCCATACTAATACAGGATTCAGCACATTTCCAAATTAATCGGCCTTCCTATACGAGTCTTGCCGAATGATTGTGCTAGCGGGGTGTAACAGTGCACTAATAAAATTTCCTTGTACACGAGTGCCTTTAACGGTGAGTTGCGGGATGATCGTTAGAACTGTTGTGCAAACCATGTGTCACTGAGCGAGTTTTTTTTCATTTCTCTATCCCTTTTCCACAGTGCAGAGTAGCATACCGGACTCAGTCTTGGCTAACCTGCCTGCATATTTTATCATTATTTCCTCTACCTTTTATATATAGTTGACTTTGTAAATGGGAGGCCTTCTAGAGGAAATGCTTGCCAATTAGCGCAGTCCCAAGAGATTTTTTTCAGTGAAGGAAATACGGCTATTGCACACGCCTTCTGAACAGCTTCGTTTAAGACTGGGAGCCTGGTGATGTATGAAAAAAACGGCCAACACCTTTGCATATTTATTACAGTTCCTCTCTTTTGAATAAAGTAGAGACACCCGCCGGAAGCTTCCTGCAACTGATTTATTTCGACCATTGCTTTACACATGTCCGTTAAGATGCGCACCTACATTTGCAGTGAAGTGGTATTTGCAGTGGATAGCTCTGGAGCCATTTTGAGTGATCTATTCAGATTGAAAAACGTCAGATTGACCAATGCACGCGGTTGAATTGTTAATGCAGAGCGCTTTAGGGCACCTGGCTCAAGTATCCTGTCGTATTATGTCGCGGTTGCCAGGCGCAACGCTAGCAAAACCACAGACAGCATGGCCAACTGTATCATTCTGAGCGCTCTCTTCCGCAAAAGAGAAGGCTTCATCGTCTTGTTCTTCTTGCATCATGCTGAAGATGTGAAGTGCAGACATTTCGGAAAACACAACAGAATCCACGTAAATATTAGAAAAAGGAAGCAAGCGATGACTTGAAAAATACAAAATGAAAGTCAAAACTAACAAGGAAAACAAGAATAAATGCATATATAAAAGAAAAACACAGAAAAAAATCAAAATAAGAGACTAGGGGAGGAAAAGAGGTATAAATAAAGAAAAAAAATGAAAAGAGACACAGAAGGCTGCCGAGCTAAGCTCCTCCTTTCAGGCTGGACAATATTTGAGAGAAGCTGTTTTAAAAAAAAATTGGGAGATCCCACGTGCAGTGTGAATCGATTAGTTGCAAAGCATGAAGGGGAAATGTTGATTTTTCACTTGAAAATCAGCACAACGTTACAAGGCGAAGGTAAATAATGCCATACATGACTTGCATGTTACGAATATCATGTTTGGATGAGTCATATAAATTCGTCATCTATTCACGTCACGTGATACCAAATTTAGTATATGTGGAGCTAGCAAAACGTCCACGAGCACGCTATGAGCGTAGCATGTAGTAATGTTTTACATGACATGAATATCATGATTATCATGTTTGGACGTGTCACAAACCTTCGTCGTCCATTCACGTCCCGTAATACAAAACTTGGTATATGTGAAGCTTGCGGAACGGCGGCAAGCGCACGTAACGTCGACGCGCACCCACGCAGGGGACAGCGAGGCTACGCTAGCAAAACGCGAGCACTCTGTTGTCTGACATTTGGGCGCGACCAGCGTCTGTCGGCGAGACCCGGCGACAACTTCCTCGAAAGGCGACGTCCTGCATTTCACGCCGACGACGTTACCTAGACCGCACCGCGTCTGCTCCTCTTCGTGACGGAAGGACGCCGGGCGCGCTCAAACGCGCATGCGTCAAAGCAACGCACCCCGGCGTGCGCCTGCTCGTATATGCGAGGCAGATCAGCGCCTAACGTGGCATCGCCATCGTGACGTGACGAAACGAACGCCGGCACGCCCGCGTGCCGGGTCACGTCGAAGTGTTTTGGTGCCTTGAGTGTGGCACGTAGTCATGTTCTTACATGACACGCATCTCATGATTACTATGTTTGCACCAGTCACATACCTTTGTCATCCATTCACGTGACGTAATACGAAATTTGGCATATATGAAGCTAGCGAAACGGCCGCGAGCGCATCATGAGTGTGGCATGTCGTCTTGTTACATAAAACGCATGTGATGAATGTCATGCTTAGACGTGTCATTCACATATGTCATTTATTCACGTCACGTATTACCAAATATGGTGAATGTAAAGCCAGCGAAACGTCCGCGAGCGCATCATAAGTGTGGCATGTAGTCATGTTACATGACACGCGTCTCATGATTATCATGTTTGAATCAGTCATATACCTTCGTCATTCATTGACATCCCGTAATACCAAATTTGGTGTATGTGATGCGAGCGAAATGGCCACGAGCGCATCATGGGTTTCGCATATAGTCACGTTTTTACATAACACGCATATTATGATTATCATGTTTGCGCCAGTCACATACCTTCGTCGTCCATTCACGTCCCATAATACAAAATTTGGTATATGTGAAGCTAGTGAAACGACTACGAGCGTACCATGAGCGTGGCGCGTAGTCATGAATCATGACTTACATGTCATGTATGTCATGATTCACACGTTAGGGTCTGTCACTTGTGTTTGCCATGCAGTCTTCTCATACCATGCCAATTTTGCAACATGTCAAGTGAACGAAATCACCGCAAGAGCAGCAAGACCTTTAAGTATAAATCATGACAATAATGAAATACAGGTCATGATAGTCATGATATGACTATACAATTATGCTCGTCATACAGTCATGTTATGCCATACCAAGTTTGGTATTGATACCATTAACAAAACGGCCAGGAGAGCTTAAAGTCATAGGTGGCTAGATAGATAGATAGATAGATAGATAGAAAGAGAGATGAATAGATAGATAGATAGATAGATAGATTGATAGATACGCTCAAAGTCGCCGAAGCTCACTAAGATATGCTTCGCATTTAAAAATCTTGACATTTGTCGACGTAATATTAGTAATTGTTTACAAAGGTTTCCCGAGAACTCAATCTGACGTGGAAGCTGATCAACCGCGTTTAGCCAAATGGTCGCACCGTTACAAGCTTTCGTGAAATGGATTCACTAAGCTTTGTTGAGAGTGCCACATTGACTGTATTCCCACCTCTTCGCGGTGGCCGGTGGCCGCACAGTAAGCTAAGCCATTGTTTGCAACCGCCACCACTGGTAGCACTGCTCGCAACGCCATCTGACATGACGTCAGAAGAGGAGTGCCTGTGCTCGTGGTTTCCTTAGTCGGTTGTTACCTTTTTGTGCTTCAGCTGTTAAAAAAGGGTGGAACCGCGTTGCAACAACATAGGAGGATTCGGTGCCACGTCGTATATATATGGAAGGGGCGGCTGGGCGAGATTGATTGAAGCATATGAAAATATAGCCGGAGAGACTGAAAGGAGGTCAGCGTTCGTCGTCGGAACGCAATCAAATGAAGGCAGCGAGCCGAGGAGACGCAGGAAGAACGAGCCGCACGCCTCGAGAAAGGTAACCGCACAGAGAACCAAGCTAAATATTAAGATTAACCGTTCTTCTCTCTACGCACACTCAAGTTATAACTTTGTTATAGCTTAGTCAAACCATTGTCGATTTTTTGGAAGTAGGTCTCGTATTTCGTAATAACCAGAGTTGCTCTGAATGTGAGCACAGAACGGAGAACTTTGTCTGAATGCCTTGGTTAGGCTGATTGTAAACTCATTAAATGAACATGAGTAATACGTGTTTACGTAAAACCACCCAAAAAGACATGCGCTCACCTTGGACTGTTTTTCAGAACATACAAGTCGACGGAAGGCATCATCCTACCCTAAATGCGTGTTAGCGTCAGTAACCAAGTCCCTAGTAAAGAAAGTGAGGAAGAGATATCCTGGTCACCAAAATAACCATAAGTCTATAAGAGTGTAAAGGTGGCAAAGATTTAAGTTATTTATTACCTATATCATAATCTTAAAAGAGGTACTCAGAAGACATGAGTGAAGGCCCACGAATACTAGCTGGACTGTGCCAGAAAAAAGAGCCTTTCTCGAGAAAGCATCGCACCTGCGTCGTGACCATAATTGATATATATGGGGGGTTTATTGTCCCATAACCACCACATGATTATGAGAGACGCCGTAGTGGAGGGCTCCAGAAATTTCGACCACCAGTGGTTCTTTCACGCACGGCCAAATCTCAGCACACGAGCCTTTACCTTTTTCGCCCCCGTTGAAAATGCAGCCACCGCAACCGAGATTAGACCCCACCACCTGAGGGTCAGCACTAAAGTACCTTAGCCAGTAGATCAGCTTAGCGAGGATGCGTCGTGATCATAAAGAAAAGTTAGTTTAGGTACAACGGGGCGTTGGTTATATTGTGCAGTTTTTGGTGGTACTAAGTGTATATAAGGCAAACAGGAACATGATTGACCGTGCGCCAAAGAATACTGCGCAATATTGTGAAAGGGGTTCCAACTGTCATATCGCAATCCACTGTGAGAGGTGGTGGTCCACCTTAAGATTTTAGCAGCACATTCACAAATCAATTCTGCAAGCATAAATAATTGGCAAGACGCGTATTGAAGCGAATTAGATTCGGGAACGCCCAGCAATTTAGCGTACTTTCCTAGACGTTATCTGAGGAAGAGATGATGTTTTTTATAGCCCAGCGATGGAAAAGCGCTCATTCTGCGTACATATGTTATGCCCTCAGTGTGCCGTGTGCTTCTGCGTGTGTGTGTTATGTCGTCTCGTTTTTGCAGCAAACAAGCTGTAACTCGCACTAAGTTTACCGGATCTCGTCTTGGGCTTCGCCTACAACGCTCTTGCTCCGTCATGTCGTTGACGCGCATGAAAAAAAAAAGATAAAAACAAGTGCTGCACTATTACCTCTTTAATAGCACAGAATCATAAGACGTAGGTAGAATACTATATAATTTTGACTGCAATACACCAGTAAATCCCAATTTCTTTGTTTTGGTCTAATTCAGTGCCTGAAAACAAGAATGCGAAGTAAAAGTACAATTATCTTACCTACACGTGACTGTTATTTACTTTTTTATTTCTACACATGAATGAAACAAAACTGGTCGTCTTTAGCATAAGCACTCTGTTTATTTGCACGCTTTAGGCGTTATTGCACGTTTTAGGTTTCTTAGGGCGTGGGTCGGTTGTCACTTTTGTGCATGCATGTATGTAGTAACCACCTCACAGCATATCCACAGAGCGAATGATGTTGAGTGGGGCGACGCTTCGGAGAGTTTTATCGGCAAACCATGAATCATCTGCTGGCCGCATCCGTCCGTCAACTGTCTGTCTGTATGACGCATGGACGCATGGGCGAACGCAGGGATGGATGCATGAACGGACACAAATGGACGCACGAACGGATGGATGGTTGCACGGACGAATGGATGGAAAGAAGAAAGAACGGAAGGATGGAAGCGCGGACGGACTGACGAACGCCTTGCCCCACTCATGATCATTCACTCCGTGGATATCCTGTCACTTTTCAATGGCTCTCTATTTCATCTGCAAATAAAGAAAAGTAGCTCTGCATTGTTGTTGCGCTATACTGTAGCATGTTTTAAGCTTAAACGCCTCGCTTACGCACAGTGGCGAGCTCACGCCATCGCAGTCTCATTCGTATTCATCACCCCAAATCCATACTTTCCCGCTGTAAGTGATTTCTCTTTTGGAAGCTCCACGCCCAGTTTCCCACAGGGATGGAAATGGGAGAAAAAAAACGCACACAGCTAATTATCTGAGTCCCACCGTTAAAGCACAGTCGCCCGTTAGAGTTTGCGTATTGAAAATTCGCTATCTCGCAATTCATGTATTATTCGCGCTCAGCAACAAACGAAGTGATACGACGTTCGAACAAACGTCAGCACACGCGCAATTCTTGGCTCTGTATAATAATACCCGCGTGCCACGTGCATGTTATTAGGGTCCACCAAAGGCGCACCCGCATTTGTCTGCCCTATGTCTCGGCTGACCTCGCTCTGCCGGCCAATTGCATTGTTCTGAGAGCGTATACGCAATCTCTTTTGCAGTCGCATCGCCCCCTGCAAGTTCGGAATTCTAAAGAAATCGTCGCTAATAATCTGTGACGCTAGCACGTTCGGTGAACTTGTGCCTAGTACGAAGAAACATCTTTTCCCTTTGCGGCCTGAAAGCTCTGATAAGGAAGGTTATTAGCATTTCAAAAAGACAATAGGAAATTTTCGAATAGAGTCTGAAGAGTTTGGGGCCCCAAAGAAATAGCGTCAATGTCATTGAACATGCGCAAAAGACAAACCACGTTTGAGTTTTGGCTTGGGGACGCTATTTCTTGAATTTAGCTGGATATCCAAAGCCTTCCCCAAAAGTTTTACGCCAGACAAACATGAGGGCACCCGCTGAAGTGACATGACCAAGAATTGGGTGAGCATCCAAAGCACCGCAGACCCAATTCGAAAGCTTTTCGCTCCTGCTAGACTCTCAGCGTGGATACGCAGAGAGCTTTGGGGCCCCAACCTTTTGGGGCCTCTCTTCGAAAACTCCCTAATAACTGGTCTCCAAATAAGCTGGAAACGTCAAACATGCTCCAAACACAAGTATCTTTCTATGGTACGTAGAGTGAAAATGCAGGCACAGCACATAGACAGTGCACATAAGTATACTGGAAAAAAATCTACAGCGGCTCCACAGGCACCATGCTTTTGCGTAAAGAAAGCGACTGATTCCCAATACAGAAGGATGTAAGGCAGATAAACACGACTACCCCAGTGCTATTGATCACCACGTGTTTACAGCATGTTTTCAGGACCTTAGATTGGGCTCGTTAAAGGATAGTGCTTTAGTATAGACTACCATTCGCTGATAGCACTGCATTGATGATTATTTAAGGCGGACAGATTGAAGTCATTGTGTCCGTAATTGACAATGAAAACAAAATGGTACGTCTTAAAATAATGTGCAGAAAACTAAATCAATATGCGACAGTTTCAGGAGAGAACGGCCGCTAGCGATAAGTAGCGAGGTGCTCGAAGTTGCAAAAGAACACGTCTACTAGTGGCAGGTGGCAACCTTGAATCCGAAGCATGAAACTATCGTAACTAGAATAAGAATGAATTAGAGCACATCGGCGAACATTCTCAAAATAGGAATAGTAATTTACCTCTATACCTCAAAAGGCAGGTATAGGTAACAGCAGCAGCTTAAAGGTATTACCTGCGAAGCAGAAATTTGAAGCCTCACAAAGGGTGTTCAACTCAAATTTAGTACGACGCAGCGAATATTAGAAGAAAGAATAATTGGTTTTGAATGGGAATATACAACTATACCGGGATGCATGAGGTACTGATCTTATGCAAAACATTGCAAAGAGGGCAATACAATTTTTTGTTTTCTCCTAATCTAACGCAGAATCGGAGCGAATGTTCTATGTTTTGCCTTTTACAAAAACCAAATTCAGAAATCGAGGTCACAGGAAATGCTTGGGATTATCAGGATGTAATTGAACTATACGCCTAAAAGGTGTAAGAGGCTCTACATTAACGTTATTAAAAACTGCGCTACATTTACGGCTAGATACGAAGTACTTTGCTTACTCTACATTAGCAGTGCCGAGGGGCATGCTGGCAAAAGTGAATTTGTTTCACTACACTGTCACTGCATTATCAACTGACAACGTTTAATATCCCTAATGCTTCATCCAGAAAGTCGTCTGATCTCCTTTTTTTCTTCACGTTGACGTAGTAAACATTGCTGTGATGTGTATTGTCGTACCTTTAAATGTCACAAGTCATAAATCACGTTTGGCTACTTCTCTGGTTCTATAAAAAAATAATGGCTGCAGGTGGACTATTGTTCCAGCTACTTCGGTTATTTTCGAGACACACACACAACACACACACACACACACACACACACACACACACACACACACACACACACACACACACACACACACACACACACACACACACACACACACACACACACACACACACACACACACACACACACACACACACACACACACACACACACGCGCGCGCGCGCACGCACGCACGGTAATGAATTAGAAGACAGAACCTAAAGACAATGCCCTTGCTGCAGGCTGGTTGTACTTATTCTGCCCTGTCATCACTTCAGTAGCCTTGTCCACCCCGTGGCCGACTGCACCATCTACGCTACATTATCTATAGTAGCTGTGGCTGTCTTTCATGACTGCCGTAGAAAATGAAAGAAAAAACTGAGTGCCCCAGAACCATTGACTCACTTTTGCGGCGTAGTTACTTTTTTTGACATGCATACAGAAGGTTTGAAACTGTACCCATTATGACCAGAATGCTTTTAGGATGCCTTTTTTTTTTGAAGTGGCAGCTCCCCTTTCTTTTCATCCTCCACCTTGCTATCCCCTCAATATAAAAATAAAGTAAAAATGCAAATGTATGCTGCTGTCATTTAAAAGTTTGTTAAGTTGCCGCCCTGTAGGAAGACTGTTTGACTGGGTAAGCATTTGGCTTTGTGTATCATAGAAAGAATCGATACAGTATGAGCTTGAATAGCTGGAGTGATAGGCTGCGTCAGAATATCTTGGAAGAGATCAGTAGGTCGATCATAATCTCTGCGCGCCTTAAGATTTGTAGAAAGACGGAGTTTGTCCGATGCAATCATTGGCCCTATTTTCTGTATAATAAATATGAAAGATTAGCAACTGCAAATACTGCAATTTTTTCAGATCAATGTTCTTCACATCAAAATGTCCAGCTGAAATAATGGGAATCGTAGTGCCGACAAACGCTACGCTATTACAAATTACTCCTTGGCAAATATTTCAATCATGAAGCATAGAGAAATCATTACGCATGTCTCCTGTGTTCATTGAGAGGGGATGAATATTCAACCGGCAATTAGAAAAAAAAAAGATTAACAGTTTGTCGTTGAAGCATCAACGCACCCTTGTTAACAGTTCCTTCTGTTCTATAGATAGCCAGTGCTCTAACTCGGAGTCACATTGCTTACTTCTACTGGTGCAGCAAGTGCAACTACTCGAGGTATGACAGTGCGTAGGAAGGCACAGGCGGTGGCATTTACGTGGACGTAGGTCATTCGCTATATTTTCAACTCTCAACACTGCGTTAAGATTTGTGCAAAGCGCGAAGCGCTATTTTCTTAATCAATAGCGACTGATAATGCACGTAAGAGGCACATATAACTAATAAACATTAGACATTGTGTCCACACCTTCAGCAAGTGGGTTTTACTTCACAAGCAAAAAAAAAAAAGAACTTTGCATGAAAACTGTGGTAACTTCTCTCGGTTTTCATCATGGGAGTATAATATTCTGCACGACATCATAAACCTTTCTGCACAAGAAACGGGCAGCTGCACGTTGGCTGCAATTCAAGTAAAAGTATGTATATCCTGGGAGGGATTTAGGACTGCAACGTTAAAAGAGTTACGTGAATCGCACGCTCTCCGAGATTTTATATCTGGTTAAAAAATCAGTATGTATAGACGTCCATTTCTGCCTTATTTTTTGCTTCAAGCCAAGTTTTGGAAATTGTTTGAAGATCTGAGAAAATGCCCCATATATCACTATCCATCACACCGTATACACTAGCGTGCGAAAGGTAAAGGTTATCACCCGACATCATGTTGGCACCGACATTACACCAAAAACATACGTACACACGCACGCACGCGCGCGCGTATTTGCGTCATTACCATCTGTGAACAACAGCAGTTGTATAGTCAGAGTGGAGCTTCGGAAACTATGATGTGTTGCTGCTCTCTCTGTCTATCCCACTTTTAAGAGTAACAACGTAGAACTGCTGAGAGTGATACACTTTTCCACACAGATTCCTTCCCTTTTAGAGCAGCGGCAATGACACGCGTTGAAGTCTTCGATAATTAGCATTGGTTTTGTGCCATTTCCGTCGCAATATAAAGCGTCCTGTTTTGCGTTTTGATAAGCGGATTTCAGTTGTTAGCGAGGCATCGACCGATTCAAAGAGTCAGCCGAAGGCTTGCACCTGGAAGAAAAGAAATCATTCTGACTTACTTTTTTGCACTTTCTCTTCGTTCTACAGCCTATTGTTCCTGCAATTTCAGTAAAAAAAGCAAAAATCAAACTGCTATTATTGAAGATGAAACCACTCGGTGAGTATTTTTGGCAAGGAAGCTATGAATTTTGCAAGTATACATGCCCTAGAGAAGCTTTATCGCCATTGATAATTACATGCACGTTGCCTGCATGTTGATAAGTTTAGGCGCACTTATGCAGCCTCGCATATGCTTTAGAGAAGACAAATATTACCTGTGAATCAAATAGCACTAGGCGGTTTTGGGGGTGTCGTATGGCTTTTAAAAACAGATTAGCTAGTTAATATAGTACATTTACGAAGAAACTGATGAAATTTGAGCCAGTTATTAGTTCCGTGCAAATGAGCCACCTCAGCGTTCAAGGCAAACATATAGTGATACATAATGTTTCATTTTTTAAATTTGTTTTACAGGTAGAAAAGTTGTTATGAGAATATTTCTGTATTGCTTGAACACCTTACAAATAAAACAAAAACTAACAAGAAGACATTAGTTTGAACCCCCCCCCCCCCCCGAAAAAAAAGAAAACAAAAGACGGCAGAATATATTTATTATGCACCTGTTCAAAGAAGTACCACTGTGGGGGCCGACTGCACGTAGTACATATTTAAAAGCAAAAATGATCTCGGCCGTCCTCTGCGATCCACATATAGTGACCATAATAAGTTAAGAAAATACCGGGGTTCTTTGCGTTACGTGGCGTAACACTTGCTTTGAATCTCCGCTCCTCCATCCTGTTTCAGTACACACCAGCTATTATCGCGTAATAAATATTCATGACCCTCCACGTCACTGTAGTTTTAGAGCTTGGCAGAAAAAAACAGAAGCCTTTGGAAGTGGCTTACACGGTGCATCTACCTCTGGAAGGTGCACGTGGATGTCACATGCAGAGAACGTGCACCATCATTTACTCAAAGCAGTGTGCGTCTGGCCGTTAATTTCAGCATTCCGTACATCACAGAAAGCAAACAACCAGAAAAAAAAACATATTTATTAGCTTGCGCCACTTGTCAGCATCACGAGCAATTAGTTCATATTTGGTGGGTACTGAAAGCAGAGCGAAAGCTGCCTTGTGGCTTTCACTCTGGCAGGCAAGCTTAATTTGCCTTTTTTGCATCGTTCAGACGGCAATAAACTACCCGATGGGGGTAAAGATGTGACCTGTTTTTTACATCAGTGCCGTCAGGACGTCAAATCCTCTTCGAAAAGCATCGAGTGCCTGAAGACAAAACTAACAAAATAAAAAGAAAACGCTACGAGCAACGCATAAATAAGCAAGACAACGTTTCTAAAACGTCGACTACTGGGAAAGCAATACGCCCTAGAGTTACTTTGGAGCTGATGTGAAGCTATAGGGCAAAAACTATGTATCGAAAGAACGCATTCTCGGACACGCGGCTAAAAGGCGTTCGAACGGCCACCGATATTTGTGCTCACTACGTCAAATGAGTTGGTATGAACTGCCACTCGTCCGCTGTAAGTGTACCTCACATACATCACATGCTTTTTGTTTGTGTAAAAAAAAAACCAGGATTCTAAATATGTGCAAAATACAAGTGGCACTACTTAACTTTTCTGGCACCCGAGCCTGGCCCTGTGCTGGGGTGGTTCTTGCCTCCCTCGGATTCTGTTCCCAATCCCACAAGATGTGAGCCACAGTAGCTTTTTCAGTTCCACACAAGCGACACAAGTCACTTGCATATACGTTAGAACAAACCTGCTTCATGAACACCGGCGTGGGTAGCGACACCCTCTGCAGTAGAGGACGTCACGCCGAGGTGATGTGTGGCTGCATTATGATGACCCTCCCCTTGCGGGGCTATGATTTTCGTCCGCCGGATCACCAAATAAAGTCACTCACTCGCTCACTCACTAACTCACTCACTCACTCACTCACTCACTCTCTCACTCACTCACCTAATCTTAGTTACTTTACCACGTATTGCGCAAATGTTTAGTTGATCGTTGTTCGTCACTCGAAATTCTGATAACTGCGCTCAATAGTGTTGATTCTGGCCCAACGACTGTAATGAAGTAATAGTTATCTGTGTACGGTCTTTTAAAAGGTAAACAACAAAAAAACAAGCATGGAGGTTCTTGTTGTGTCTGTGCTCGTGCTGTTCAATTTGATGAGGACGTTTTTTCGCGTAAGCAAACTGCATTGTATGTGTGAAATACCACCGTCACAGATTCATACATGCACGTCACAAAAAAGGAGAAAAAGAAGTTCACCTTGCATTGGGGATTCTTTAAAGCAACAATTTCTCAAAGTACAATATCGCTTGATTAAAGAAATGCATGACAAGAGAATTTTATTGCTTTAAAATGGCTGCGCTTCGTCAAAGTCTAAACAAACTCACAGAGTTTTCCGGGGGGCTGTTTTGTCTCCAATGTTATTCAGCATTTTAATGAGTTCGATCCCCCACTGCTAGGATCTGCAAATACACGTGTATGCCGATGACATTGCATTCTTTGCAGCAGTCATTCACATTGATTTTTATATAAAAACTGCACAGGTATATGAATTTGTTAGAGGAGTAGTCAGAGACAATATGCATATCGCTAAATGTAAACAAAAGTGCAATGTTAATATTTCCATTCACAGATCCTATCTCAAATAAATTTGTAATAAGGAAGAGCCCAATCCGCGAGTAAGCTCGCCTAAATATTTTGGAATGATTTATATTGACTAAATAAACAGGACTCCTCATATAGAGAGTATTGCAGGTAAGGCGCAATTTGCCTTAGGCGTGATCCGCAGATTGACTAGCAGACGCCATGGATTACGTAGGAACAATCTAATTATTACTTACAAAATGCACATGCATCCCATACTTGAATTTGGGTGTGTAATATTCTCAGGTGGGCTGCCTATAAATAGGAGTGTTTGATTGTCTTGGAGCGTGGAGCCCTGCGACCATGTCTAGGGCTTCCTAAATTTGTTGCGAACAATGTTTTGTATCAGGAGGCGCAATCACCAACATTGCATTGTACATTCCATATCATGACGGTTAAGGCATATGTAAAATTTTATAGCTATTCGTTTGGACAATCAGAATATGCATTCGTCAACGACGCAGTCACTTTTTTTCTTGTTCGTTGGACACGGTTTCATACACTGATTATTTTTGTTCAGAAGCAACCGGACAGGATAAGCGTAAAAATTTGAGGTGTACAATCAACAAATGTGCCAAATCAAACTCTTACTATGGAATATGATGCAATTCTTTCTTATAAGTCTGAATTTCAATCACGCAGTATTTTAAATAGCTGCTTGCAAGACTATCCTCCAGACGTGGAAACAAGCAATACTGTAGCCACTCATGCTTAAGTAGTAGACGAAAAGGCAGGAGTAAGTATTTACTTTACTCCACTTCACTGGTTGTGTACAGTAAGAATATCAGACTTTACATCAATTTTTGAAGCTGTACATTTGGTTATTGTTTCAGCACTACGTAAAATAACTTTGAACCCCCATACTGCTATAACAATTACAGACTCCATATCCACATATACGTCACTTACAGCGTCATCTAAATCAAATGCCCTAAAAACATTCCTTACGCTAGTTCCTCCTCAGCTGAAGCTCTTAAAGTTATTATGGGTACCTTGACATTGCGGATTCGAGTTAGCTGAAATGGCGGGCTCATTAGCTCGAGTGGCATTAAATAGGCCAATCTTCCTGCTAGTGGCCAGTATAACGGCGATAACATATCGAAAATTTTCTCTAAGTGCTCATGCCACAGAATCAGCAACACCAGGGACTGAATGCCTGAATGGTGTATGCACGCTTAAGCAGCAGCAAAACAATTGGCCCCATCTTACACTGCAAACATCTTACACTGCAAACGTCGTCTAAAGACGATAGTCCTGCGTCAGGAGAGAGTAAACAAAACATTTATGTCATGTTTTGCGCCAGAAAATCGGTGAATGGTATTCTGGAGGCGCTGCGTTAGAGTGCTTCGAACGTGCGGCGGAGGCGGACGAGCGCATCAAGTCACGTCACACGTGAGACATTAGTGCTATCTGGCAGTTATCTTGAAAAACAAAGCGCACGCGCCCTGCGCGCCCGTCTCGGAGGTGATAAGGTGTAGAACGCAAGGCGATGGGTAGTTGCCACCACCGTGTCGTCTTAGCAAAGCGTTGGAGACACTTGCCTTTTCGTGCAAGCGTTGCCTGGTCAGCGCAACGTGATAAATGTGATGGTCCTTATAATTACTTATGTATGTCTTTTCTAGTAAGAGACACACATACAGAATATTTACGTGTTGTAATGGTGCCTCAGATATGCGCAATGATTGCTTTTTAATTGACAATCACACAAGTATGAACGCTGAATCTTGAGCAATGTTGCTGGATGCTGCGGAAGGTGACGGCCGTTTGAAGTATCGGTTGGCCACTTTGGTGCCGCTTAGGGTACCATTTAGGATGGATTAACAGAGAAGTGTACAGACAGACAGACCAACACTTATGGGTTGAAGGTTCCTAAAAAGGACTATCGTCTTAAAAAACTAACGTAACTTGCGGCTGGGTGCCACGAAAGAAACCCGATCGCTCGAAGCCGCTAAGTGCTGCGCCTATGCGCCTGTGTGAAAAACCGTCAAAAAGATATGCATGGGCTCGCTGCTCTTGCGTGCGGTGGAGTGCGCGATGAATCTCAGCTTGGGCAGGGCTTAAAATGTACGCTATAAAACAGTGCTATGCTGCTATTAGTGTTGGTGGCCATGCAGTAAGTGTGGGCGAGTTTGGGTACGGCAGCTGAAACGTCCGAAGACCCGTTCCGGTGGATGACTTGAAGTGCGCAAAGGCCTTGCGTGCCACTGAATCATAATTTTATTCCAAAATAAAAATTTTCTTAGCACGACATTAGCACCGCGATGTTTCTGAAGCTCTCTTTCAACAATCAAAATCAACGTTTTCCTTTAGTGTTCCTACCAAGAGACTGAAATCAACATAAGTGTCAACTTGGAGGAAATATACACACGCTTGATGAAGGAAACTCATTATATAGGATAGTGCAGAGATATACGAGCTAGAAAGCCGGGTGCCAAGTACAGAACTATGGCGACATCTTTATGTAAAGAAAGAAGTGCTCTTTCATTGACAAAACAGCAGGTTAATTCCCGATGGTAAACATCACTTAAAGGCAAAACTTTTTAAAGATGGAATGACTTTTTTCTATTGACCTGTATCCATGCATAGGCACATCTCATAGTGTACAAGACTATATACTTAGCCTTGAACATATCTTTACCGTGGTTTCAATTAAGTCCGAGAGCCTGCCATCTGAATCGGCAGCAGATTTTCTTATCATCATTAACATGACGCATTTAGTGGTTTTTCGCATTCCCTGTGACGTTTGACACCTGTCCTGAGTACTACTTGACGTCGCAGGCATTCTCGCGGGCAGCACGCAACATCCTTTGTCATCCACCCTCTGCTGGCTTGTAGCGTTGCTTCCTAAGAGATTATGGGTGCTTGCGCCGGTCGTATACCGAGAAATTGAGCAGCGCAAGCTGTCGCGAACTCACACAAGTGCATTTTGGTGGCAACGTTTTTCATCGCCATAACCACGAACTCCGCAGCTGTAGAACATTATAAAAACGTATCAGAAAAAAATAACACTAGCCGTGTGAATCTTTAGAACGAGTAACATTGGTTGATCTTTCAGCTTAACGTAGTATTTAGGGTGATCCGAGTTCTTCTGTTAGTGTAGGCGGAGTGGAGTCAAACCAGACCATGCAAGAATCACAGAGACCACGCAAGAATGCCCAATCTTTATCGACTGAAGATGAGATGCAAGCCTGGCTGTGTCACTTGCAGAAGCGTGGTGCTTTCGTCACCCATACTCAGGTCACGCTATGCCAGAAACAATTGGCGTCTCGGATGCGCAGACTGTGTAGATGGCCGTGGCTTGGTGGCGGCTGCACCAAAGCACATGTGCGGCTAGCCAACGGTAATTCTAAGTGGTCTGTAAATGTGGCTTGGTTATTGCTCGGCTACGATGCGGAGGCTTTTACGAAGAGAGTTGACGTTTCAACTGGAGGTTTCTTAAAAAGAAAAACTACTTCGACCCCGAATCAAACCAATATATTCAGCGTAGCTTAGAAGCACACTCGAAGAAAAAAAAAAGGCTTTTGACCTTTATTTGATAAGTCATGCTTGCCACACATATCGATCCCTATAAAAAGTCATGACAACCCATTAGAGATTCTAATACTCTCTTTGGAGAATTGCGTGATTCACAAGACAGTTAACGAGCCTCTTTAATTTAGGAGAGTCAAATAAGTGGCAAGTCAGAACTCTCCGAAAGGAGTAAAACACACTGTTTTTTTGTAGTGCACTCTACCGCACTGCAGGTTGACGCCCGTGCTTGAAACTTCTTGGAAAATAGACCCTACACAAGGCGTCAAGTGTAGTGAGGAGTAGCTTTGACGGATGCATCATGAGTGGCAGCAGCACATCACTCCCAGTGTTTCACCTATTAGATTGTGTGAGTTGCCACTGCTTTAAGGCTTCCGACTTCTTACTAAAGGGCGGAGTCATTAGATGTCATCTTCTAACTCAGCCACAGCATCATTCAATTGTGCGGTTCCGTAGGCGCACACAATGTTTCACTAACATGAAGTCTGTGCGTTGCTTCATTGCAGAGTGATTATAAACTTTGCGTAGCTGATACTTTGCTGCTCTATTTTACATGGTCGCCCCGACACCCCATTTGCACTAAAGTTCGAAGCAGGGGGCAGTGGCAAAGCTATCTCAAAATCCACTTGACTTCTCCACCTAAGCGGGCTGAAAACTAGGCGCCGTGTCCCGTGGCTCTCGGTCTGATCTTTGGATTCGAGGACTCAGATTCATCCTAAAGCGCGGTACTTGACTGTCGCTAGCTGTGCTGACGCTAGTAGCACGAAAAATCTTGTTCTCATGATGCCATCACGAAATGACATCAACTAAAATAACATATTCCCAAACCTTGTAACGCAGTCTCTTTATATGTATTTGGGCCAAAGGTGCGATGATCCCGGAGTCACCTGCTGATGTTAAGAAAGTTTGCACTGCATTCAATAGCGGGACCAGTATAAAACCACGTAATGCGCTGAAAGCTTTTAGAGGGTGGTGGAGGGTACAGGTGTAATCTGCTGAAAAGGAAAAGAATATGGCTTTTGTTTGCCAGGCATATCAGGCGATTGCATAAAAGACCGGGCGCATACTTTATCAAGGCGATAGCTGATTGCCTTTATGGTTCGCGAGAAGCACGCTTTATCTGTAGTAATGTATAAACACCAGATGTGAACATCCGACAGCAAATTGAGATTCACAACCGGGAAGACGGGTTTGAATCTCAGCCACATACTGGCAAGAAACACGGGCTGCATGACAAAACTCAAAGCCTCCAAAAGGACTCCTCCCTCGAGAGCTTCATTTGGCTGAGGATAACTCGGAGGACAGGCAATAGCAACACAGCAATGCGCTGGGTGCCTCCGCAATAATCGCTTCAATACAGGAGAGCGATTTTATAGCCGTCGCTAGAAGGATGTCCACTTTCGCTGTTTCTGCCCATGCATTTTGTCAAAAAAGTTTCACGAGGCCAAAACCGCTTTTTCAATATGCTATGCATGTAAAACGAGAATATAGTGTGAGAAAAAGATTTAGGAAAGAGGCAAGATGGCATGCAATCAATTAATTTGCTAACCAAAATTCGACAGACATGTTGAAGGTGGCGCCATCTGCGGCAGAACAAAAGGTAAATTCTTAAACAAGCATGCAAAATCAGTACCATCCTCGTTGGAGGTTTCTCCTTCCTGCTGGTTGTCAGCTGTGAATGCGGCGTAACAGAGTTTACAATGGTCTTTAAAGCCTGCCCTCCAGCTTACGCTGTGCTGTACTGCAAGTTTCCAGCAGGTCTGGCGAAGTTTCTTCTTCCGAGGTGGCACAATCTCAGTTGTAATGTTTGTGCTCGGCACATGGATGTGCTGGAAATCACTCGAGAACGCATTATACCGCTGTATCTATTCTTCCTATTCGAATATTTTATGTTTGCCATATACGGAAGTCTGATCGTGCAGCCACACAGATTGCAGGGTTTGAACCAGAAGCTGTTACAAGCACCAACTAAAAGACGTGCAAAGTGACATTGGTTCTCGAATTCAGTTCCTAATAAGGTAGATCACCACCTTCAAAAAAGTTCTACAGTTTCTTTCAAAAAGTAATAATTGTGCTTTTGACTTTTATGTCGTAGGTAAAGTTCAGGTTAGTAATATTGAAACTTCTAAAATTTAAAAAAATTACATTGTTAAAAAATAAATATGCCAAATTATTTAGGTTGTGCTAAAACTCATTACTGTAAGATGATTGGTGCGATTCAAACGCGACTTGGCGTGTGGGTAGTGAAGGAGGAGGAGGAAGGGAAGAAATGAAAGGCAGGGAGGTCAACCAGACGCCCGTCCGGTTCGCTACCCTGCACTGGGGGAGGGATTAGGGGATTAAAGAAGAAGAGAGAGAGAAGTGAAGGGAAACGTGTGCGTAGATGTGACCTTGTCCATTGCACGCTTGTAAGCGGTCGCGTAGTCCAGTCGTCTTTAGAAAACGTAGCACTGCCCGCGTCGCTTTGTTGGCCGGCGACGCATAGAGCCATGCACCAAGGATCTTTTCTTCGGAAAAATATCTACTGTCTAGTGTCTCCAACGTTTCGCGTAGCAAGTTGGGTTCGCTCGCAAAACGTTCACATGAACACAGTAGATGTTCTATTGTCTCGTCAGTGACGCACGAGTAACATTGGGAGCTAGCCGCCATTCCTATGCGAAAGGAGTACGTCTTCGTAAAAGCTACTCCTAACCACAGGCGGCACAGTAAAGTTGCATCCTGGCGGGAGAGGTCCGATAGAACTTGAAGCTTTCTCGATGGGTCCAATTTGTGTAGGCGGTGGTTCCCGACACTGGGGTCACTCAACCAAGTTTCCGACATAGTGTTAGCGAACGAGTGAAGGCCCCTTTCAGCGTCAGTTTCCGACAATGAAATTGGGGTTGTCTGGGCGTTAACGTGGGTGGATCGGGCAGCATTATCAGCAAGGTCGTTACCGACAATACCACAATGTCCCGGCAACTACTGATGATTGATTGATATGTGGGGTTTAACATCCCAAAACCACCATATGATTATGAGGGACGCCGTAGTGGAGGGCTCCGGAAAATTTGACCACCTGGGGTTCTTCAACGTGCAGCCAATTCTGAGCACATGGGCCTACAACGTTTCCGCCTCCATCGGAAACGCAGCCGCCGCAGCCGGGATTTGATCCCGCGACCTGCGGGTCAGCAGCCGGGTACCTTAGCCACTAGACCACCGCGGCGGGGCCCGGTAACCACTGGAACACCACGTCATGTAATTTCGATAAAACTTCGTGAAGCACTTTTCTTATTTCATTCACTAGTTGTTGATGCACCCTTTGTCGTAAAGCTGATTGCAAGCTCTGAAGGGCTGCCTTGGAGGCGCAGAAAACAGCCCATTTTCGAGGCCGGGCTTCTGCGATATAAAGTATAGCAGCACGTAAGGCAAGCTCCGCTGTTATGGATGTTGTTCTATGCGACAGTTTGAACTTTATAGTGACCTGGTACGTCGGGATGACAACAGCACCTGTGGAGCTGTCAGCCGAGACCGATTCATCGGTTTAAATGTGGGTCCTCTGGCCGTATTTTTTGTTGAGTAGCGACAATGTCACCTGTCGTAGGACCACTGCTGAATGACGACTCTTGTTCGTTATTCCCGGAATAGTGAGGCATACCTGTGGTTGTTGTAGGCACCACGGAGGTGATGCTGATCTTGTTGCTGGAGTGAAGCCAAGAAGAAGGCATTCTCTATGGGCAGAAATAATCTTTGAAAACATCGCTTGTGGTCTTTGAAGTGGCAACACTGCAACATGGTGATCAGAAACTCGGCAGAGGTGTCTTATGTAGGCTCTCAAATTGTCAGTGGTGATGTATGTTTGAATTGGATGCTTTCTTGCGAATATATTTGCCCCGTAGGCTGAGGTGCATCGCGGCAATCCTAAGCACACGCGTAGTGCTTGTCCTTGCAGACTTTCGAGGGTGCGGATGTTCGTCTTGCACGTACTTGCCAGTAACGGCAAGCTGTAGCGCAAAAATCCCAGAAACAGTGCCCTGTATAGCTGCATCATTGACATTATCAATGCGCCCCAAGATTTTCCGCAGAGGAACCGCATTATATGGACGATGTAAAATAGCCTTCTCTCCAGGTAATTGCAGTGGGCACTCCACGAAAGGTCCCTGTCAATAATCACACCCAGGAAGCGATGGTTCTTTTGGTATAGAATATTTTGTCGATTGATGGTAACGGGGTATGGTGTCATGGCTCTGCGAGTAAACGCACCCAATGCACATTTCTCCATTGACACGGAAAGACCTTGCTCGAGGAGATATGAGCCTGTCAGGGTGGCAGCCTGTTGGACTCTTGCACGTACTTGTAGACGAGTTACAGCCGAATTTTGATTGATATGTGGGGTTTAACGTCCCAAAACCACTATATGATTATGAGAGACGGCGTAGTGGAGGGCTCCGGAAATTTAGACCACCTGGGGTTCTTTAACGTGCACCCAAATCTGAGCACACGGGCCTACAACATTTCCGCCTCCATCGGAAATGCAGCCACCGCAGCCGGGATTCGAACCCGCGCCCTGCGGGTCAGCAGCCGAGTACCTTAGCCACTAGACCACCGCGGCGGGGCGAGTTACAGCCGAAGTCCATAGACAAATATCGTCAGCATATATGGATATGAGTTTATAGTACTTGGCAAAATTTCACGAAGGCCTTCCATCACTAGGTTAAACAAAGTGGGACTTAATACGGCGCCTTGAGGAACACCACGGGAGGTATAGTAATTGGTGGTAGGTCCATCTGAGGTTTGTACAAAAAAAGGACCTTCTCGTCAAATAATCCTGGATCCATTGGAACATCCGACCACCAATTCCGACAGCTTCCAACGAGTCTAGGATAACTTTATGTGTTGCGTTATCATAAGTCCCTTTAACGTCAAGGAAGAGTGCCAGTGGTATGCGCTTGAGGCTCTTCTGTTGCTGGATAAATGTTGTGAGATCAATCACGTTGTCAAGAGATGACCTACCTCGCCGAAAACCCGTCTTGCAGTTTGGGTATACGTTGTAGCGCTCAAAGTACCATTCTAGACGTGTAAGTACTATCCTTTACATGACTTTTCCTACGCAACTTGCGAGGGCAATAGGGCGAAATGATGTCAAATCGAAAGGTGACTTTCTTGGTTTGAGGAGTGGCACAAGTCGACTTATCTTCCAATCCTGAGGAACAATGCCCGCCTGCCATGAGTGGTTGTAATAGCATAACAACTGTCCCCTGGCCCTGGTTGAAGGTTGGCTAGAGCGGCGGCGATGCCACCGGGTCCTGGTGAAGATGATTGTCGGGAAGCCGCCAAAGATGCGTCAAGTTCTTCTGTAGTGAAAAGATTGTCCATTTCAGAGATGGGGGGTTCAGGGATAACACTCTTAACGGCGCCAGCGGACAAGGCGGACACACCAGCGAATCGCGTACAAAACTCAATTGCCACTTCAAGTTGGGTGCGGCCTAAATGTAGGGCTAAAGCCATGAAGGGATGTCTTTGTTGGGGAGTCAAGCGCAGGCCACGAATAGTGCTCCAGATGCGTGACAACGGCTTTCGGGGATCCAATGATTTGCAGAATGATTTCAAGCGTTCCTGTTCAAGTTTGTCCAAACGTCGTCAGACTTTTTTCTGTATGCGTCGTGCCAGCCTCAAGTCGCGTACTGCTTTTGCCCGTCTATATCTCTTTTCCGCCCTTCGGCGAAGCGCACACAGTTTTTCCAATTCAACGTCGAAATCTGAACGCTTTCTGGTGTACGGGAGGAGACAGGAAGCTTCCCTCATTGCCTCTTTGATGACATCCTCCAAGTTCTGGTCAGGGTCTTCACGTCATGTATTTTCCATGAGTCGCTGAAATTTGGATCAATCAATTCTTCGTATTGTTGTCTTAGAAGAGGAGTTAGCAAGACCCCTTAATCGCATATAAGTTGAAATGTGGTTACTCTCTTGCGTTTCGATGTCTGAAAACCAGTGCACTTGCGACCGGAAGTTTCTGGATACCAGAGTCAAATCGAGGCAACAGCTGTACGTAAGGCCCTGCAGGTTGTAGGACTGCCATCATTTAAGAAACATAGGTTGTGCTTGGAGGTGAATGACACGACGTTTCTTCCTTTAGCGTCGATCGTCGATCTACCCAAGATTAAGTGATGTGTGTTGAAGTCTTCAGTTATAATCCACGGGCCCGTAGTTGTTGTCAGTATGTCTCGTAGTCGGTCTTGTTCAAACCGTCCGTATGGTGATATGTAGACACCAATTAGTGTGAATGACGCTTTTTCCTTTTTAACACGTAAGCAGACATTGATTGTCATCATGCGGTTGAACTGCGTGAGGGACATATGTGAAATCTGTGCGAATGTATACAACCACCTTGCTGCGTTCCTCGCACGTTGAAGAAACGAAAGATTCGTACCTTGATAGTTTAAAGATTGTTGCACGTTTGGTTCACATATAACTATTATAGAAATACGAGTCAAGAATATATACTGACGGAATGAAGAGATGTGGAATCTCAGGCCTCTCGCGTTTCATTGCAGTATCGACGCTTGACGGACCTCGTTGAGGAAGGAGAAAATTGGTCGAGCCATGATTGCTACTGGAGACTTGAAAATACTGGACTTAAAGTATCCAGTACTTGTAGTTCACTCTGAGCGAGTGGAGACTTCAGGCTGCACAACTTTTGCATGGCATCCAGCAGTGTTCGGAGCATTCTGATGACTTCTGTGTCCTCCTCAAGCAGCTTGTCAGCGGCTGGCTGAAGGGATGTGATTGATGTGCGCTTAGAATTTGCAGGTGGCTGTGATTTCGGCAATGAAGGCCAAACTGATTCATCTGCAACTTTGCTGTTCGTTGGTTTGTTGACCGTGATGGCCGCCTTCGGTCTGGGAGCAAGGGCAGTGGAAGAGAAGGGTGGTGGAGTGGCGCTGTCTAAGCAGCGTCTGTGGCATTGTTTGATGAGCTGTGGTGACAATGACGCCTCTTTCGGACGGTCCTGGCAGCCTCTCGATGCGACGAATTTTCTGGGACCATTTGTTTCAATACCGCTATTTCTTTTTGGCCTTTGGGGCATTCTTGTGATGAAGCTGCATGTGACTCATGGCAATTCGAGCATTTAAGTGTAGTTGCTTCGCAGTCATCCGCAGAATGGTCTTCTGTGCAACAAGGACACGCCGTCTTATTTTCGCATACGCTTCTCACGTGGCCCAGCTTCATGCACTTATGACACTGTAAGGGCTTCGGTACGAAAGGTCACACAGAATGCCGAAAATGGGCCACCTTTACGTGTGAAGGAAGAGAGTCGCCCTTGAACATGATCTTCAAGCATGCAGCGTGAGTTTCCCAAACGGACAACATTTGCGATGACGCTGGTTTCATTTGCTGGTTTGACCAGAACATCAAAGTCGGAGCTGAGAATGGCAGTATACGCATCGTAGATGACACCAGGGACAACTTTAGAGCTCACAGGATTGTAGGAGCGAACTTTCATTCCCCCCAGCTCATTGACTTTGCGCAGTATATTAAATGCAGCAGCATGTAAAACGTCGATGGCCAATACGTTCTTACGCGTGTTCACTCTGATGTCTGTGATCTCATTTCGAACGAGTCCTTCCAACATCACCGAAACAGATTGCCCGTTGAGGCGCTTCATGTTACCGTCCGGTACCTCAGAGACAAAAATGATAGTGTTTGTCATGTGTCTCTTTGGCACTCTGTCGTTCAACGTACTCGATGACGAAGATGTTCTGACGTTCCGCCTCTTCGCTTTACGGCTCAGCACCAACTTAAAATCGTCGTCGTCAGAAGGCTGTTCGCTGCTAAAAGAGTAAACAAGAGTGCCCTCGCTGTCGTAGTCGCTGTAGAGTCCCGTACGTTTCCTGATTGCGGCCACCGCCGACTCCGCCATATCTGGCGGACGTCCGTGGAGGTTCACGTCCATCACCGTTGGACACGGATGTGATATTCGCAAAGTTCACTTTTAATTAGGTGAAAAAAGAGAGCACCTACTGAAACAGCGATCTGCTAACAGCAATGTGTGTAGTGAGGACACTAACACATCTAACGTTAACAATCACGACATCTCTAAGCTATGGCATGTTATCGAAAAAAGTCTGAAAATATTGCCATTTGCTAATTGGTACAATTGGCAATGTCGTTTTTCACCAAATTGGCGAGTGTACAGTAAGGTGCGGTTAGTTTTGGATAATTCTGCTTGAACGCACAGTTTTACACATAAAGTAATATATGTTTCATGGGAACACATCTATGATAACTAGAGTTATCAGTGTTTGTGAAAGTGTAGAACGCAAAAACTCAGGCGTTGAGAAAAACACTTTTAATGATTTGAATGGAATGTTGACATAACAGAAAACGGTCAATATATTTGAAATTCACCAATAATACTGCTTGGGACATACACTGAAGGGTCACGATCTCAATTTGAATGAGCGGAAGGATTTAATGTTTTTCTCGCTCATGTTGTCTCTCCAGCTGACACTCATTCACGTGCGTTAGAGCAAGTCCAAGTTTGATATAATCATTTCACAACTTACTTTGATGCTTCATTTTTGTGCTATACGTCACGATATCTATTTCGCGGTGTACTCTATCTTTTTCTTCTAAAGACCACAACTAAGTCCAAGAGGTGAAAGTAGTGTGCCAAAAAGCACAGATAGCCGATCAAAAACAAGCGCAACCTAAACATCTGAATGCCGTATACGTGGAGTGGACATTTTAAAATAAGTCTACAATATCATGTCCCGCAAGGTTTAAATCTTATCTAGAGAATTTAGCATTACGTATTACGCGTAACGAAAAAACACTAATGACAAAATTGCAGGTGTTGCGCATTTCAGAAACCTCACGTCTCGGTTTGGAGCACATCCAAGGAGGGGGGGGGGGCTGAAACGATGGTCAGAACTTTCGAATGGCTTCAGATAGTTTCATCGTTCTTTTTCCTAAATATTTTTGAATAGTCAAACATTGCGAAAATGTTTTTTAAAAGCTGAATTTTCAGAAGTTTGGATTTTCGAGAAGGCGACCTACCCAAATGATGAAGTGATCTCCGGTGATAATTCAACAAAGATATTGCTTAGAGATCCAACACGATAACAAGATAACACAAAAGTAACATATCTACCAAAAAAATGTCGCCGATGACTTAGGGATGTGTGACTTCTTTCGGAACAACAAAACAGCAACAAATTTCACATTTTCAACTTTACTTCTTGGGCAAACGAACATCTCCATCTGGAGTGGCATAGCGCGTGTAGAATCTGGAAGCACAAGTGTATTCTCGCGCCTTTACCGAAGTTGAAGTCGCAGACGCACTTTCTCGTCCATATCTGGTTTGAGCTTAAGTTGGAACTCATTATCCAGCAGAGAAATCAGATCGCGGATATTGTCGACGACCCGACGTTCTTCCACCTCTCCGATTCCGGAGGACATGCAGCGTCGGCGAGTGAAGCAGCAGTTGCGGAGTGTGAGCCACGAGTCTCTTTCATAACGACTGACTGCTAAGACTTCTAGAAAGACGAGACCAGGATACGTGGCAAAGTACCATGATTTGTCCATAAAGTCCGGCCACTCGTGCGAGTAAGCAAAAACTTGATACAGTGGAAACCAGCGGGACCTTTGGCCATGTTCTTGTTGGCTGAGGATAGACACTTCAATAGGTTTCGCCCAATCGCTATCAAGTACGCGCAGACGGTAGGGCGCTGCGTCTCCTTGGAGAGGTAAGGCGCGGCGAGGACAAGGTCCTCCAAAGCCTACATCGACCAAGTACGGCGTTTCTTGGCCTCTGTTGTCGGATACATTAACGTAGAGCACCATGTGATCAACTGGCGCTGGTTGGGCATCCTCTGGAACTGCCCAGCGAATCCTGGCACAGCGAACCCGAACACTATAACCGAGGGCCAGCAAGAGACGAGCGAACAGAGAGTTCAGTTCGAAGCAGTTGCCACCACGACGTTCCTTCACCACCTTGGAAAATACGGCATCGGCAGTCAGAGGCTCGATGTTGCCCAGGAACGTGTCGACTCCTTGAAAAGATATTCGCTCGAGGTGTGCTGAGATAAGGGAGTCGAGGCTTTGCAGGTCAGGTTTTACCGGTGCCGGTAGCTGAAGAAAGTCTAAGTACTGACTTGTCTGAGGAGGAGTCAAGGCTACGAGAGTGAAGTCGCCAAAGTCCAGCGATTCTCTGGGAGTGTTTTTGCTCGCTTCGGCGTCTAGCGCCTGCCCATGGTCACGGTTGTCTACGGCAGAACCACCACATGTTGTCAGCGTTGCCATATTTGAGTCGACATGGAGTTGCGTGCTTCCCTTGTGATTTCGTTTTACCTCTGATGCATGTGTATAGTAACCTCGCTGAAGCGGAGTGGGCTAACCGGCGTCGAACCTCATGTGTCACGATTGCCCGCAGCGGAAGTACAGCGAATAAGAGCATGCGCTCGGCATACTGTCAAGGTACATTCACACGACGGCCTAAACACGATGCACCTGTGATTCACAGCGGAAATGAGGCAGGCTTCAATATGAAATTTTTTTTAGCGTGCCTTGTGACCCATAGCAGTATGTGGCACTCAGTCCCATTTTAGTGAGCTATGAATGCTTATAGTATTTTCTTTCCGAAGTTTCATTTTGACAACTTAATAAAATCAATGCCTTGATTATGAATTACACGTATGTTTGCGCATCCGATATGGTGGATCAGTGGCTAAAGTGCTCGGCTGCTTACTTGAATGTCGTGGGTTCCATCCCAGTCATGTCAGTCGCAATTAGCTGGTGGTAAAGTTCTGTAGGCTCGTGTACTGTGCATTTTAAGTGCACATTAAAAAACACGAGATAATCAAAATGCCTTAGCCCTCCACAAAGGCTTCTCTCTTAATCATATTGTGCATTTGACACGTGAAACCTCAGATGTTATTGTTGCTTACGTTTCCTCTTCTTGAGCCCTGCGTATACATCGGTGATGCATATATGAAAATATCCACAATTACCCAACAATATTTATTTATTTATAAACACTGTGTCTGGAGAGGTCTGTGCGGTAATGAAGGCCGGCCCAGTTGCCATAGCTTTAGTACACAAATTACTTTATTTTGTTTTTTAATCACGTCTTGTGTGTTATTTTAATGAAGGTGAATGAAAGAAAAGAGCATGGAGACAAAACATTAATACTTTCTAATATCTTGCTTCTCCTTCATATTACTGACAAGGATGTGATGCGCTCTCCGTCATAAACGCATGTCTCTGTGAGTCTTAACATACACTCTAAGGAAAACAAAGCTACGTGTGATTACTTTTTGCTGGTACCGACATGACACGTAAATGGACTCTTTAAATGAGCTATTGAACTTTCTTGTCAGTCTCACGACTCTCAAGAGCGCAATGACCCCCAAAGAGAGTTTATGTGCTTCAGTAAAAAAAAAAAAACTCGTTTAAGTGGCAACTCAGAACTCTAGAAAAAGAGTAAAGGAACACTTTTGTTTTAAAGCGTGGATCATTTGATACAAAACATTGGCACGTATCTCCTCCATGCATCACGGACTAAAACACCTGCATAGATATACATGCTTTCGAACGAATGGCGAGATTTCAGCTACATTTTTGAAAGCAATGTGCACCAATGATTCTTTCCGCTTAGATTTATTTTCATTTTTTCATCCCTGCTGTTAACCTCGCATTTCCGGTTCTTATGACACGATGACTTGTCGTGCAACGCTCTCTTCTAACTGCTATTTTTTGTTTCATTTGAATAATTAAGGGACGTGTCGTTACATAGTGCAAAAAAATATATGTGCGCCCAAGGAAGTTTAAAGAAAAATGGCTGAAATGGAAGCTCTTGCAATCACTTGCCAGCAGACGTGAAGCCAGCTTTTGCCCTGCCAAGATGTTGCAAACATGCTGTTTGCCCACTTAGAGATCAAGTGGCTTTGATATGCTAGTGTATATACTATGTTAATTCTATAATAAAAGATAGTTGTTCCTTAATATCTAAAGGACACTACCTTCAATTAGAGGCTTACTAAAACTAGTAGCACTAAGACGCACTTGTAGCACTATGTCACCCGAAAATTTTTCACGTCAAACTCATTGGGCGTGCGAGAGAAACGCTCCATAAAGGCGTGGGGCACGTCGCGCGTCGTCAATTCGGAGTGTCAATCCCTTTGGGCGGACAGCGCAGAAGAAGCTCATTTAAACAACTCGTATTTTGCGTCACGATGTTCGTCTTGTGGCGTCAGCGCTGTGTGGCTGGCTGCTTACCCACTTTATAGAAGATTACAATGATCATGGTTCATTTGGCGTCCTAATTAAAACTCAGGATGAAGAAGCCTTCATCACAAGGGTGGCGTACGCGGTTATATAGAGTTCGGAATGAGAATACTGAATTTACTTTACTGCCGTTTCAACTAACTGGCAAGGAAGAAAAAAACACTTGCTTCTCGTCGCACATAATATGTGAATATGTTCCAACTTAGTGCTTCTTGCGTTTCCTTTTCTAAATGGAGGAACAGCGCAACCTAGAAGTAGCTACTTCGTAACTACGGAAGCGAAAAAAACAAGGACAGAAATGATCGCTCTTTTGTGTTTAGAAAAGAAGTTGTTAATGATTTAGAGTACGAGGTACTCTACTATGGGATAGCAGAAAGCCGTCCCGTTTCTGTCCTTGTTTTTACTGTTTCCGTAGTTACGAAGGAACTACTTCTAGGTTGCGCTGTTCCTGCATTCAGTTATGTCCTACCAACGTGCCCAAGTTTCCACGCTTCATAGTTTCCTTTTCGTTTTGTTTTCTTGAGAGACTCGTGATCCTTGAGAATATTGAAGTGCTGTGTGTTACATCGTGTCTAGGTTCTCTTGTTTGTACGTGTCACTGAAGTGATTTTGTTACACCAGACAGTTGCACTCACCTGAAGTGTTGTTACCAGTTTGCAATAAACTTGCCTGTCTTAATCGCGGAATGATAAGAGTTTATTGTGCCTTTCGTAAGATGGCCGCCACAGCCATCATCTTGACGTAGCCACTTCACAACTTGGTAATGATTTTCACACCAATTTTTTAAAAGCTCCACAACACGTGGTGTCATCGAGGTGAAATCTCGCCTAAATATTGATCAAAGCTCTCCACGAATCCACATTTTCACTGGTGCTACAGATTTTGATGGACGTATTTGCTCGTTTATTGCCTGGTGCATGAAATGCCACCAACTTTCGGTTCATTTTTCGCATGTCGTTTCTGTTACGAAACCTCGACTGCGTCAGATTTTCATCGTGATACATTTGAAATGGTATGAAAGTAGACTAAGATATAAAAGTCGTCATAAGCTACAAAACCAATGATTCTTTTTTCAAGACGTGTTAAGACACCCTCTGTTCTTTCATATACTGCAAATTGCGTGAATATCACACAGAATCATGAATAATCCGCACGTTCTTCTGTCGTAACTATTTCAAATATTTTCAAAAATGACATTCATAGCGGGCGTCGTTTTTTGTGGGACGAAAGAGAAGATTGCGGCGGAATTCAAAAGCGTTACCCCACTAGCCGAATCTATAGAGCGAAATATTTAACATTTTTTCTTAATCTTTTCTGGTTCGTGAAATTGTAAAATGCCAACATGACCGAAGCTTGAGAAATGGAGACTTGGAGTGAGAAATTGGTAAATGGGCAACCTAACTGAAGCCAGTGTTTGTAAACAAGTTTTTTCAACAATTTATCAATTCGAAAATCTATTTGATACATTGACATGACTCTACCAAAGCCCTTAGCTAAGTTGGGAATATAAAGACCTGAAATTTGCTTTGGTCGTGCACCCAAGCTAGCATAATTGACATGAAAGCACAAAAAACAAAAACAGAACCGCAACACAAGACAAGGCACAGATTGCCTCTCACCACTGATTTAGTCGAAGAAATATACGCACATATGTATCCTTCTCAGCACCGGAATAGAACATATGTTCGCATATACGGTGGTCACATAACGAACGCCCAAGGAATGTTTTACTCGGATTTATGCAGTAATATGGAAAGGTCGCCTACGCACATGCCGCCTATTTCGCCGATATAAAATGCTTTCATCTGTTCTCTGGCTGTTCCATTTTCGCTTCTGGCGATAACTCACGCGTCAGGAGAGCGTGGTGTAAAAGAACCTGAAGGGTGACTTCCAATATGCTTAGGTTGGTTTGGGCCCTCTTTATCCTGCACAACACTTCGTTATGTTTACTAAAAATACGTTATCGGACTACTATTGTTGTGAACATGCTTTCTGAGCAAGTGCTGAGAAGGATATATACTAGGTACTTGTATTTTTGTAAAGAAGGATCACAGACTCACAGACTGAGTCCAAGAGAAGGATCACAGACTGGATTCAAAGAGAAGGCACGCGGTAAAGGGGACACCGAAAGTTAGGTGGGCAGATGAGATTAGGAAGTTTGCGGGTATATAGTGGCTGCAGCACGCACAGGGTCGAGTTGTCTGGCGGAAGATGGGAGAGGCTTTTGTCCAGCAGTGGGCGTAGACAAATTTATGATGATGACTTTTTTTTAAAATTAAATCAGTTGTTAGTGGTGCTCTTTCTCATGTCACGTCTTGTGATTGTGCTATTTGTGTCTTAAAACCAATTATAAACGTAAACTAACTCACAAAGACGAAGTTTTCTTAACTCTTTCAAGCAAAAATCTCCGTTTAGGTTGAAAAACCGACGTTATTGAAAAAAATGATGAAATACATTTAAGAATGGAATTGTCTCCCAAAAAATAAGAAAAAAAATCGCTCTTTTAGCCCAAAAATAAAAGCTGCTCACCCTGCAGAAGTGACCACCGCGCAGTAAGAGTCTACTGGTTGCTTTTGGTAAAACTACAGCTCTTCGTTTTTATAGTCCTTAGTCTTAGCTACTCATGAAAAAATTGGCAGATCCCACGTAGAGTGGAATCGATGATATGCGAAGTACGAATGACTAATGCCAATATGTCGCTTCAAAATCAGCACGACGTTACGAAGTGGAGGTAAATTATGCCGTACATGACTTCTGAGCCATGATTATCATGTTTGGATGTGTCGTTTACCTTCATCATCTATTCACATCACGTGATATCAAATTTAGTATATGTGGAGATAGCGGAACGACCGCGAGCACGCTATCAGCGTGGTATGCTGTCTTGTTCTTACACGACACGCGTGTCAGGATCATCATGTTTGCACTAGCGATATATTGACTCCATTGACGTCACGTAACATCAACTTTGGTATATGTCGAGCTGAAAAACGGCCGCGACCAGTCATATAATGATTCCATTGACGTCACGTAACAACAAATTTGGTATATGTGGAGCCAGCAAAAGGGCCGCGAGCGTATCATGAAGGGCTCAATATACTCCAATGTGGCGTTGACGTGCGCGCACGCTGGACACCGCGACGCTACATTAGCAAAACGCGAGCACTCTATAGTCTGACTCTAGGCGCGACCAGCGTCCATCGGCGCTAACTGTGGCATGCTGCATTTCGGGCTGATGCGTTACGGAGACAACACTGCGTTTCCCTCTTTTCGTGACGGAGGGACGCTGGACGCGCTTAAATGCGCATGCGTCAAAGCAATGCAGCGCGGAGCACGCCTGCGAGTATATGGTGAAACCGGCGCCTGGCGTCGCAACACCAGCGTGACGCGAGGAAATGAACGCCGGCGATCACGCGCACCGCGTCACGTCCAAATGTATTGGCGCCTTGACTGTGGCATGTAGTAATGTTCCCACATGAGACGCATCTCTTGATTACCATGTTTTAACCAGTCACATATCTTCGTCATTCATTGACTTCACGTAATACCAACTTTGGCGTATGTGAAGCTAGCGAAACGGCCGCGAGCGCATCATGAGTGCGGCAAGTAGTCATGTTGTTACATGACATGCATATCGTGATTGTCATGTTTGGATGTGTCATTTACCTATGTCGTCCATTCGCGTCACGTAATACCGAGTTTGTACATCATGGACGTAGCGCATCATGAGCGTAGCTTGTAGTCTTGTTGTTAAATAACACGGATCTAATGATTATTATGTTTGCACCAGTCGCATACCTTCGTCATTCATTCACGCACCGTAACACCAAATTTGGTATATGTAACACTTGCGAAACGCTCGCGAGCGCATCACGAGCGTGGCATGTAGCCATGTTGTTACATGACATGCATGTCATGATTTTCATGTTAGGCTCTGTCGCTTGTGTTCGCGATGCAATCATGTCATACAATACCAGCTTTGCGAAATGCCTTGTGGACGAAACCACCGCAAGAGCTGCAAGGCCATGAAATGTAAATCTTAACATTATTGACATACATATCATGATTTTCATGTCATGCCTAGTCAAATAGGTTCTTCATACAGTAATGTATTTCCATAACATTTTTGGTATTGATACGATGATCAGAACAGCCAGGAGAGCTAGAAGTCGTAAGCGGCTAGACAGATAGATAGATAGATAGATAGATAGATAGATAGATAGATAGATAGATAGATAGATGAATAGATAGATAGGTAGATAGATAGATAGGTAGATAGATAGATAGATAGATAGATAGATAGATTGATAGATAGATAGATGCGCTCAAAGTCAACGAAGTTCGCGAAGAAATGCTTCGCATTGAAAACCTGTTTTATAGCACATACTATGAACATAGTAGAACATGCTATAAACATGTTCCTACTATTAACATGTGGCAAACGCACGTATTTAGATATAAAAATATGTCGGATCCATCGTCTAGCATGCCTTCATGACGATGACAGGCGGGAGAAAAACTGCCAGGTTTCCGTGGAAGGCGCACCACAGTCACAGTGAAAGTTAGAAGAGTGGCCTTTCAGAGCCTTTCCGAAACACTCATTGGGTAAATACTGCAACTTGCTTGATACCCACTAGGGCATTGATGAGAATTTTTCGGGGGTAGTAGGCCGGCGTTCGCTATGCTATATTTTGCCATTCTTTTGAGAAGTGTGGTGTCCTCTAAGCACATGCAAGGAATTTTGTGCCAATTGTTCACGCAGTGGCTAACGAAGAAACGCTAAGCTATTACCTACAGGCATTTTAAATGGTTTATTGCACGACCATTTAGGTACTCTGCCGAGAAACGTCATTATTGCAACGGACGCATCGCAATCAGATAAAAAATCAGGCGTTGGAAGATATTGCTCCGTACTTGATTGGTCATTTTCACTTCGCTCACCATAATTTCTTCCTGTCTTTCTGGCTGAATTTATGACAATAATATTAGCTTTGCGAAAGGTAAATACTTCTATTCCAGTCGTAGCAGTTGTAACTGATTCATTATCAGTGTGCTCTTCTCTGTCCGCATCCGGTCGCTCACCCATACTGAAACTTTTTAAATCATTGGCTCCCTTTGATCTCCGAAGTACTCATTTATTCTGGGCACCAGGGCACAAAGGTTTGTTGTTAAACGAAATAGCTGATTCTCTTGCGAAGGCATCGCTTTCCACAGCCATCATTCCTATTTTCCCTCATACAGTACACATTACGGTGGCGCGATTTCGCACACTTGAAATCAGGAAAAATTTATCAGACCCAGCACTGACGGCTTCTCCGGAGTACAACCACTTCTTCTTTCCATGGCACAGTGAACTGTCCAATTCAAGGATGATGGAAGTTGTCATCACAAAATTTTGTTGCCGCATTGCCTTCTTCTATTTTTACTTGCATAGATCAGGTGCATTGAATTCTCTATGTGCATTTACTTTATTCAAGAAGAAACGATCGGCATTTTTTTATTACATTGTCACCGCTTCGATTTATTCAGGCAAAGCATACTAGCACCACCTCTTCAAAAACTGGGCTTGCAATTATCACAACCTGATTTTCTTTCATTTGGAGCCTCTACACTAGGTTTCAGCCACAGGGTTGTTTTATTCGCCGTTTAGGAGTACATCACTGCGAATAAACGATGTTCTTGTTAAATTACGATCTCTCTATTTTTTTCTTTATTGGTTTTCTGAAGTTTGCAATTGGCATTTCAAATCAAATTAAATAACAAAAGTTTTTAGGAATGGCGCAATGCTGAAAGTATCGGGCAAATTCGCTTTATAATCGGCCAATCCTCTCCTTTGTGTATGAGCCATTTGCACAGGAAAACTACAAGAACAACAATATTAATACGTGATCAAGAACAAGCTTTTGTGATGGGTTGGAGCAAGGGACGTCCCACTCGTTATGCTATTCGCATTGAGCGACAACTGGTTGTTCTTTCGGTTCTTTCACTGTTTTAAAACACTTTAAAAGTCGTATTAACGCGATTGGTTTCCCGCCATCAAGTCTGCCTAAGGAAAATTTGCTAACAAGTCACAAGCACAGGCGTAGCTAATTCTTAGAATACTGGGCTGGCACCCAGCAGACCCGGGTTTTGAGCTCCACTTTGTCTTTGATACTAGGTATTTTTTTCTAATTTCGTGCGATGTAGTTACGACACCGGCGGCGGCGGGGTACATCTGCGCAAGCCCCGAGTTGTGATATCGTAACAGCTTTCGCTGTAAAACAAACGCAATATGTCACACTGAAATTCAAGCGATGTAGCACCATGCCTGACAGAATACCAAATGTTTTAAAGTATGTGCCATTTGAAATCGAACACGTGGGGCTCACGTGTATCAGGAGGAAAAATGAAAAAAGGTCGTTACCTGAAGTGACCACAATGCTGCGAAGAGTGGACCTAGGTTATACGTTTAGGACGTACACAGGAAAATCAGACGACTCATTGCAATAGTATTTCCCTGCAAATCTCGCAGTTACGCTATCAGTAGAATTCGGCTAACAAACTAAGCGGCTGCGTTATCACGCAGGGATGCAGCATGCTTTTTTTTTGAGCAATTTAGAGAAACAGGCGGTCTCATGCACTCGTTTTTGTTGTTGTTGTTGTTATTCTCCTATTGTTAGTGGCGCATACACGCTGTGGGGGATCGGCCAAGAATCGAGTTGTTTTAAAATTTACTGTTCAGATTTGGAATGATGGAGGTATAACAGAAAGATTACCGATAGCCTAGGAAAGGGTGGTGCTTAATGTAATGCATACAAATATTTACATGAACGAATTTATTCTTAGAATAGAGCAATAATCTGATTTTATACGTATATAATTATGTGGACATGTTAGGATAATGAAACTGGTTAACTAGTCAATCTATTAGTTTCATCAATATAGTCCCGGACGGCCACGCATACTGTCGCATTAGAGAAACGAGAAATGGAAGCTCCAAAAAACAAAATGACAGGCAGAGATAAGTCCACACCAATACCTTGTAAAGGTGTTTCTGATGAGTTTTTCGGAATGTGTTAAGCCACCTGCCGATCAAAAAGAAATGGTCTATTGCTTTCAGTTCATCACAGAATGCGCACAGTGGCAAAGGTGCCTGAGCAGACCAGTGTTTATAGAAATTTAGGTTTGGTACCCGGCAACGCAGCCTTGTGATAGCTACATTTTGTTTTCCAGTGCGGCAAAAGTCTCTTCGCCAGGAATATATTAAATGGCGATATTCTGTAGAGTTTGTTATTGATGAACCTTTAAAGACTTGCATAAGCGTACGTCTGCGGAATCGAGCAGCAGTCACATAAGCGGATGACGAACAGAGCGGTAGAATTGGTTCGCTGATTGACGACTTAGCTAAGAAATCGGCTATTTCTTTAGGAACAAACCTTTATGTCCAGGCACCCAAACTAGTCGTACTTTTCTCAAAGTCGCAGGTACTAGTGCACGGAACGCCTTTGTGACGTGATTATCAGTACCAACATAAAGTGCCGCACAGAAAGTTAGGCAATCTGTTATTGTGTCAGCTGATGTAATTGCTGTATCTAACTTGCGTAAGGCGAGCACTACTGCCAGAAACTCAGCCACAAAAACGGGTATGAAATCGGGTAGTCGAACAGAATAAATGCAATTTAAAATCGAGCTCAAAACAATAACTCCTGACTTTTTGTCGTATTGCGATGCGTCTGTAGCAATTATAACGTTCGTTGTAATACGGCGCTGGTGATCTTGTAGTTAACTATTCAAAATATTATGGGGAAGTAATTAGGAAATAATAGGAGAAATGTCGTCGAATTGAATTTCTACCGGGGCTGAATTATCATGACTCCGCATGATGTCGCATATACGTACGTTTACAGGCTCCAGTAAATTTTGCACAAATATAATTTGTGGGGTGTGAAATCATGGCCATCTAGAAGCGAAAAATGATTCCGGGGTGCAAATAAAGGCTGTTTCTGAATGTCGTATTGGTGATTCATCAATTCTTAAGAATGTCTGACCAGTCAGAAGGCGAATTCTACAAGAAAGCAAAGGGACCCTCGATTTGAGATACAACACATTGTTGGCAACTGTTTTGGGAAAGCCAAGGCATAAGCGCAAAGATTCCCTTTCCAGAAGAATTAGAGGCCGCAACTTGTAAGCTGGAACTCCAGAGAAAAGTACACAACCAAATTCCAAAATGGGACGAAGATACATGTGATATACCATTACCAATGTGTGTGTCTCTTCTCATACATATGTGGTTTGCTTAGCCTGCGTAATATGCCAATGGCCCGCACACCTTTTCCGGCGATATATTCGATACGAGGTCGCCAGTTAAGCGATGTGAGATAAATTACTCCAAGGTATTTAACAGATTCTACCTGTGGTATATTCTCATGATTGTAAGAGAGAGAGATGTTCACAGGGTATTGCAGCGGGAAAACAAGGAGGGCACATTTACTCGCAATAAGTAAAAAGCTGTTGCCATCGAGCCACCTCTCCAATATATTAAGGCAAGTCTGCAGTCGTTCATATAAGGTCTGAATCTTATCTGCCATTGCAAAAAATGCGATATCGTCGGCATAAACATGAGTTGTTACATCCTGTTTACGTGGAATGGTGCTTATTAGTAAATTAAATAGCACCGGGGAAAGCACGGAGCCTTGCGGTACTCCCCTCGTTTGGGTATGAGTAGATGATGAAAGCCCATCTTTAAAACAATAAAATTTCCTGTCTGCAAGAAAATTGTCAACCCACGCTACTATCTATGATGGAAAATCAAGGTATTCTAATCGATCTATCAAAATACAGTGCTCCACGGGATCATATGCTTTGGCGATGTCTAAGGTAACTAAAGCTGCATATTTTTTATGTAGCCGAGCTAATTGAAGCCGACTTTCTAAATCAACGTGGGCATCCTAAATTGAAGAACTAGCCCTGAAGCCTATTCTACAAGGGCTTAGAATTGACCTCATGGTAATAAGTTCATTAATTCGTATATTGATGATTATCTCAACCAATTTCACTAAGTTTGATGTCAGTGCGATCGATCTTATGTTATCCAACGTGTATGCACCAGTTTCATGTTTAGCAACAATACAATTTTGGCAAGTTTCCATTCTGGAGGTATCCATGCATTCCCTAACGAATAATTCACTAGTTCTAGCAAAAGATTAGGCGATTTCTGGAGTAAACGTTTCAACATAGAGTTCGTAATCCCATCTGGTCCGGGAGCCGTCCTCAGTAAGCATAATACTGTCTGACTCAATTCAGCTAATGAAAATTCTGGAAATTCATGCACGTTTACCAGAACGGACTGAATAGCCAAAAAATTAGCAGTGAAGCGGCATTATAAACCTTGCGCTTTGTCTTCTAGAGCGGTGTTCATATTTTCCGGCGTCAAGACACATGACTGCAACGTTAAAGGTGCTGCTAGTACTTTTCTTGTCCCAAGATAAGCGAACAAAGCAAACTTATTTTTTCTAATTAGAAGGATAATCAAAATGTCAACTGTCGTATTCTTCTTGCACGCAGCTCAATGTACGCTTAAATACGCCAGCAAGGAATTGATAGTCCTTCCAGTTTGTTGGGCTCTGATTATGAAGAAGTGTTTTCCAAGCGGCTTTTCGTCTTCTATAATCGCGCGTACACTCATCGTTCCACCAACGAGAGGAGTGTCGTTTATTGAATGGAACAGAAAATTCGGAATTTTTTTCAGATCCTTCCAGCATTGAACCAATCGTAGATGCAATCACGTTAGTACTGCCATTTCCAAGCTTAAGAATGGCTGAACAGAGGCAGGCTTGAGATTTGCTATGGTTGATATATGTGCGTTTTGGCTGATCTGAAGTTATTGTTGGACAAGTAATGTCAAAAACTACAGGAAGATGGTCACTGTTAGTTGCCGAATTCAGAACAGCCCATGACAAATCCTTGATTGCATTGGAGCAAAACGTTAAATCCAATACTGAGCTAGTTTGACCTCGGACAATTGTTACGTGACCTTTATTAAGACAGGAGAGGTTGTCATCAATAGTACATTTGCACAGTCGCCTACCACAAGAATCTGTCCTTATACCCCAAGACAAATGATGTGAATTAAAGTCTCCTTTGAGTACTATTTACTCTCTACATGTTTACCAAAACGCTGTCATGATAACGCGTACTTTGCAAACTGGAGGGGAAATTACATTTTACAATTGAAAAAGGGTGGTATCCGGGGAGACACAAGTCTAATGCAAATTTTTGCTTGGCGTAACGCAGGCAATACCAGGTAATTCATGTGTAGCATGCGCTCGCGCAAGGCGGTCTTCTTTCTCTTGTTGTTCGAGAGCCTTGGTGATGGCTTTAATCCTATTATAACAGAGGCATCTGTTATCTGGTGAGCACTTGCGCACGCCAAAGAGATGTCTACTTTCTTTTCGAGTGTTTTGACGATGGCGTCAAGAGTGGAATACTTTGAATAAAACACCAAACAAAAATTTGAAACGAAAAAGAGGAGGCAAGCGAGATGGTCATAGAGAGGGGAAGAGCAAGAAAAATATGGAAAGGGAAGTAGGAATAAATAGCCTTTAATTCCTTGACGTCTCCTTTCTTACGGAACGAAAAAATGTAGCCGTTCTTTGAAGATTCTGGTACCCTTCCCGTGAAGAGAGACTTCGTATATAAGGTGGCTAGTTTTTCTATTGAAGTTTCTCCGCTATTTTTCAGCAGGTCTATTGGCACCTTATCCTCACCAGCAACTTTGCCTCTTTCTATTCCTTCTAGGACTTTCCTTACTTACTCTGTTAATACTGGTAGGGTGTCGAATCCTTCTGGGCAATTATTGCTCCTTACAGTAGCATCCTGATTGTTTGGGCTTCCTTACAGTTCTCTGTAAAACTCATCCATCACTTCACCCATCCGATCTATATTGATTATGGCATTATCTTATTTGTTTTTTAATGTATACATTCGTTTTTTGCGTATGCACAAATTCGCATTTGAAGCCTATAGGATTCTGCCGCTTTTTACTGCCTGCTGAATTCTCTTCATGTTACACCTACTGATGTTGGCTACTTCACGTAAATCGATTAGGTTCGAAAGCTTCACTAGCTCTATTTTGTCGGTTGATTTGACGTTCTCATGATTTGTCGTCTCTTAAAGACATTTTCTGTCTCCTGAGACAGTTTGCCAGAATCCTGTCTAGTGACTGTACCTTCGACTTCTATTGCACACTTTGTAATGATACTATAGTAAGATTATCATTCATTGTGTCAACGCTAACGTCAGTTATACCTCGTTTTGAGCCTTAAATATATTCTGGAGCGAAACCCTGAATTTCCGCACTCTCCCTTTCATCGCTAGCTCTTTAATTGGTTTCTAGGTTACGAGATTGTGACTGTGCATTTTTCTCTCTTGGTGAATACAAGCTCGTATCATTCAGTGGTTACTGCATCAAATCTCGCCAACAACTTCTACGTCACGTATAATGTTTGTTTGTACACACAGAATGAAGTCTATTTCACTTTTAGTTTCGCCATTAGGAGTTCGTAACGTCCACCTAAGTTTAGTCCATTTTTTGAAAAAGGTATTCGCGATCCGTAAATTATTACGTTCTGCAAACTCTACTTATAACTCCCCTCTCTCATTTCTATAGCGCATGCCATATTCCCCCACTGCATGGTCTTCGGCCTGTTTCTTGCGTTGTTTGACAATAAAGTCACCCATCAGAATAGTATACTGCGTCTTTACTTTATTAATGGATAACTGTATGTCTTTATAGAAATGTTAAACCAAGTGATCACCATGGTTTGATGAAAGCGCGTAAGCCTGTACTACCTTCATCTCGTACATTTGTTAAACCATGGGATCGAATCCCGGCTGCGGCGGCTGAATTTTCGATGGAGGCGGAAATGTTGTAGGCCCGTGTGCTTAGTTTTGTGTGCATGTTAAAGAACCTCAGGTGGTCAAAATTTCCGGATCCCTCCACTGCGGCGCCTCTCATAATCATATAGTGGTTTCGGGACATTAAACCCCACAAATCAATCAATACATTTTGTTAAACTTAGTGTGATACTCGCCGCCCTCTTAGTGATGGTACAGTATTCCTCCAAGTTGCCAGTAATTTTCTTGTGTATAAGAAACTCCACTCCTATTTATTTTCCGTCAACTAACCCACGTTAGCTTATAATGCGTTCGTCCTTCAGCGCTGTATAAGCCACACTTGTCCCCCTAACTTCGCAGAGCCCTCATAGATCCCACTTCACACCATTGAATTTTTGGAATAGCACAGCAGAACTAGCCTCACTGGATAGCGTTCGAGCGTTGAACGTAGCCAAGTTGAAATTAAAACAGTGGCCTGTCTGGCGCCAGGAATTCTCAGCACCCTCCAATGCGTCGCAGGTCTGACCGCCGTCTTGAACAGTTGCTTCGTATATAGCAGCTGGGAACGGAAGGCTGAGGGTTAATTGGTATTTTATAAGAGATGTAGTGGCCAAGTATTGCACCAGGGTTGGCAATCCTGCTCTGGCGAGGAAGTGCATTACCAGCAGGTCGTCGCCAGTAAGGCCGCACCGGAAACCTCTTTGTGTCACGTGTACAATTGACTGTCCGGGGCACATATGAAAATAACTTCATCTGCTAGGAAATTCAGTGAAAATAACTTTAATGCTTTACAGACAGACGTGTCCTGCATACAGGCTCCACAATAATACGTGTAATATTACAGCAACATTGTGCGGTACAAGCGTACAATACCGTGAAGCATCGCATGTGAATGCCATAAACACTTCATGGTTTAAAGCCGGCCATTCATTACAAAGGGCACATACATGACTGGGCGTATTTCTCTAGAACACGTAGTGGGTGCATAGAAAGTACGAAAACATATCACGCGCATAATTTCTCTTAGTTTAAAGCATGCCACCCATGACATAAACTTCAGCTATACGCGAAAGTTTCACTGACAAAAGCTACTTCGAACTTCATTGTAGTACTGTAGAAATCCACAGTGTAAACTTCTCTAGCAAAACCATACAACACGACGCATCCACTAAGTGGTTGAAGGAAGAACTCCATACAGAATATCGCTATCGCTTTTAACTCTTAAAGATAAAGCTTACGGTTTCCCAAGTTCTTTGTGTGTCATGCCCGAATTTGCACTATTAAGTAATGCATATTATGAACCATCTGGCCCAGCACCAATTTCTTTTATTTTGCCTAATTTATAAACTGTGAAGTAATTTACACCGCAACCAATGCATTGTAACAAGCACGCACCAATCGAAACATTGTCATGCCTGCTCCTTTCTTTCTATTTGCATGTTACGACATCGTAAAACATCTGCATGGGATAAAGTGTGCCCGAATGACTAGAAACTTACTAGAAAATTTTAGAACTTTGTGATGCAATGACATGCTCAACGTGAACATTCGAGTTATATAGGGAACTTATACGCGGTCACTATTGATAACATCTGGAATCTTCGATCATACGTGTTTAAAATCTAACACACTTCACCACTTGTCATATTATCGAAAGTCGACGCTCTGTTCCCCGCTGTCAGTGCATAGCGTGTATCGGTAGTAGTAGCCTTTTTGTTCCTGAATTACAAATTATCGCAAAATAAAAGGCTTCGTCTTAATCCCACAAACGGCTGCCTTCATCAATGTGACAATATTTTCTGTTTTTCAAGTTTTAAAAATTCTCAGGGATAGAGGCATGGGTTCTGTGTTTTATCGCTTTTCCGAAAGCGTCATTCCGAGAGCAGAATATTGAACAAGGTCAACATGCTCTTTTCATAACCCCCTCGTGCCAAGCCGACTTTGAGGCCATTGCTCTCGAACACATACTTCTCCACCTCTCTCTCTCTCTCTTTCTTTCTTTTCCTTTGGTTCCTACATTTTCCACAGATGATGTGCATCGTAACAGACGCGCCACGTTCTGAGGAAGGCACACGATACCGTACCCAACGTGCGAGATGGATTCAATGAACTTCTCTGCTCCCTAAAGAGGCTTACTTCAATGGACGGTCTCGCGTAAGTCAGCACAAGTTACTCGCTGGAGCTGCACTTGAGTTTTCCCTAAAGTAATAGTCTTCAGAGGTTAATGCCCGGTGAAATCGTTATGAAGAGGAGGAGGAATAAACGTTTATTTTTCGAAACGGTGTAGCGGTGTTACAAAGAACTGTTTTTGTTTTACTTTCAGGTTCCGCAGAGCTTAACTTGGATATTCGCCTTTGCGAGCGTGCTACTGAGATGAGAACGGGCCATTCCGAAGGTATATATATATATATATATATATATATATATATATATATATATATATATATATATATATATATATATATATATATATATATATATATATATATATATATATATATATGCCGTTGGATGAAAGCACCCATCCGCAGATACCTTATTCGCCAATTCGATCCGGCGTTCTTGAATTACTTTGGGACACATTCTCAGAGTCATTTCCCTAAATAACTACCTTGCCCATAAGGAATCCGTCTATGGTGTAACTTGCATGCTGCCCTGTGAAACTGCAGTACGAGCACCACTATTACAGGATGATTCCTCCTTTTCTCAATTCTTTTTTTTTTCATTTTCGGCCAGTGTGCTGACGTGTCATTGTGGAAATATATGAATTGTTGCATCACCCAGACGTAGTTTCACAGTGCGTGAGAACGTGAGTAGCATAAAGAAGGCTTCTCAGCTCGAGATGTCTTGGAAGAACCGTGACTCGCACTATCGTGTTGCACATATTAGGCATGACGTATTTGACACAAAAATACTTTAATACCGTTTCTCTGAAGCGAGGATTGTGCTGAGGGGCAATAAAGTTCTTCAGGTTTAACAATAATAAATCATAGACATCATGAGGTCCAAAAAACACGCTAATAGGTCCCGAATATATTTTCGCTAAAGAACTTTCTTTAACTTATGCCTACATGAAACATACGAATAATTTTTTAGCAATAGGCAGAACTCATCTGCTCTAGTCGTGAATTCATCTCGCACCCAAGTACTAAAAACAGTGCGAAAATCAAAACAAAAAATTCTCAGCATATCCACGGACTCGGAGTGAATAATGATAAGTTGGCGAAGTGTCCGTCCATCCATCCGTCCGTGCGTTTGTCTGTGTGTCTGTCTGTGTCTGTCTGTATATCTGTCGGTGTGCCTGTCCATCCGTCCGTCCATCGGTCCGTCATCTATAAGAAATGGCGCATTCGTCCATCCGTCCGTCCCTCTGTCTGTCTGTCTATCCGTGCGTCTGCCTCTCTGTCTGCCCGACAGGTGGAGGAATGGTCTGTCTGTGTGCCCGACAGACGAAGGGATGGCCTGTCTGTCTGTCTGCCTGTCTGTCTGTGTGTTTCTCTGTTTGTGTGTCTTTCTGTCTGTTCGTCTGTCAACTATACGAAATCATCAACTATATGAAAACTACTAATGCCATCTGGTGATATTACTTGTACGGACATATACACACAACGCCATCAATGGAGCAATTTATAAACTATAGGCGTCTACATACTACTACTACTACTACTACTAGTACTACTACTACTACTACTACTACTACTACTACTACTACTACTACTACAGAGAGGGGAACGGCCCTCACCCTAAGGAGCTTCGCCTATATAAACATGGCTGATCCCTCTTTTTAGGAGTCGGTGTACCATGAAAGTGAAACGTGTCCTCGCAAAAGTAGTGAAGCGTTCATTGTGCATCGTTTCACCAGGAAAGCCAAGGGAGAAATGCTACAAAATGAGCCGACACAGGACCAGTGCGGACAAACAAAGGTCACAGCTCGACACCTAAAATACACTGTTGAAAGAGAAAGAAAGACGCACGACATCACCAGACAGGTATACAAAGGATGAGCACTAACAACTGTCACAATTCTTACTTCGTATGTGAGCAGCGCGCTCCTTTCGCAAACGCGGTCGCGGCAGTGAGGAAAATGATGTTTTTGCACTCTTTACCCACTGTCTCTTCAAAGTGAACTTGCGGTGGAAACACAAGAGATATTAAGTGCCTGAATTCCAAGATATGCGCGCGCGCGAGTGAGCCACCACGCCAGAAAACGTGTACGTATTTCGACCACGCCATGTGAAAGCACGTGCGCACAGCGACGCGCGGGGTGGCGCTGCGCGATGACTTTCAGAGCACGTAAGTCGAAACCGCTCTCGTCGTGGCACCGCGCTACTGATGACGAAAACGCGCTGATGTTGATGAGCACCGAGTACCACCAGTGGTACATGGTGTATATAAATGTCTCGCCGTTAACAGTTAGCAGAACCTAGTTCTGTGGCTTAGTGGTTAGCGTCGCGCGCGGAGGGGCGCGATGCCGCTGGCTCGATGCCCTGCTGTGGAACTCTTCCTTCTTGTTTTTTTTCTTTGCAGTCTGTTGGTATATATTGACACAGAATAGCCACCGCAGCCTTGCTGCATAAAAGAGAAAGACGACGTCGGTTGCTGGTGTTGATGAACTGGCGCCATCTTGTTCACCGAGCTCGGTGCATCGCATATCATTTAACAAGTGAGTTAGTTACCCGTAATATTATTGGTGGAGGTGCGCATTCTCCGCTGACGGTACCGTCAACATTGACTCCTGGCTGCACTGGTACGAGCATGTCAGTGCTACCCACCGCTGGGATCGCACGCTCATGCTCGCCAATGTTGTGTTCTACCTTGACGACATGCCGCGGACATGGTTCGAAACGAATGAAGCTGAAATCACAGGATGGGATCTCTTCAAAATGAAGATCCGTGATCTTTTCGGTGATTCATCTGGTTGTCAACTCCCTGCCAAGAAGGCTCTCGCCACTCGTGCCAAGACGTCTTCTGAGTCATATGTATCATACATTCTTGACGTCTTGGCGCTTTGTAGCAAGGTCGACAAGCTCATGTCGGAAGACGAGAAAGTTATAATCACGTCCTCAAAGGGATTGCTGACGATGCCTTCAACCTGCTGGTTTTTAATAATGTCACGAGCATCGACACGATCCTGACAAAATGACGCCATCTAGAACAGGCTAAAGCCCGCCGCGTCTCCCTCTGCACCACGCGCCTACCGAACACAGCGGCTAGTTCCTCTTGCGATGACGCCTTCTGCCAAGTTTCCCGATGTGACAAACTCTCCATCATTAGTCGCGAGGTCGAGGCAGCTCAACCAGTAGTCACTCCATTCCCAACGCCTGATCCTTCACCGACCACGATCTCACTGATACAAGCCGACGTTCGTCAAGAACTATCCAACGTCGGCCTACACCCTGTTCAACCAGTCTACCCTGCCGAGCCTTTTTATCGTCACACCTCCGCTCCTCGCTTTGGTTCCAATTACTCTCGGCACCGTAATTTGCCCGAATGGCGTACACTGGGCGACAAGCCCATATGCTTCAACTGCCGACACGTCGGTCAAATTGCTCGCCACTGCCACAATCACTGGGCTCCGCCGGCACACTATGGGCCTCCTCCCCAGGCCACTTATGTCCACCAGTCGTCCTCAGCATTTGATTTTGACTTCCCTATGGCGACCACATTCTCTGATTCTGCCGCACCTCTGACGAAAACTCGCTACGCCCGCTCACCATCCCCTGCTCGCTGTTAATCTCGTTCGCCCCCACAACGCCGTCCTGCCACTGGATGGATGGATGGATATGGCTGTACCCTTTAGATCGGGCGGTGGCTAGCGCCATCAAGCCGTAATACCTAATGAACCAAAAACTATATTTATTTTTTTCCTTAAAAAGTGAGTTTGCGGATTCGTACTTTGCAGTGAAGAGTTTAATTTTCACTCGTGCCTTGACTTTAGCCACCAATCAGATAACCTCCTTCTAGTTAAGTCTACCCGCTTAAAGTCTATTTTGCCCTCCCGGTCCCTAAACCCCAGTGCTTTGAAAAAATCTGCGCCATCATCCTGAACTATAGGGTGAAGCCCTTTACAGAACATTATCAAGTGTTCGGCAGTTTCTTCTTTCTCTCCACACGCACTGCATACTGTGTCTACCCCTTCGTATTTGGCCCGATATTTCTTGGTTCGCAATACTCCCGTCTTGGCCTCAAACAGTAGAGAGCTACCTCGAGTATTATCATAGATCCTTTCCTTGGCAATTTCCTGCTTAAAAGTTTGATAGATCTCTAGTGCGGACTTCTTAATCATGCCCATTCTCCACATGTCAGTCTCCGTTTCATTCACTTTCTTCTTAACCAATAGTTCTTTTTGGTTTGGCCACCTGCTGTTTTCTAAGTATTTACCAGTCAACTTCCTGGTTCGCTTCCTTCATTTTGTATCGACATTCTTCATGTAAAAGTAGCTGAAAACCTTCCTAGCCCAACGCTTCTCCCCTATTTCTATCAATCGCTTCTCAAATTTTATCTTGCTGCTAGCTTCCCTACCCTCAAATGATATCCATCCCATATCACCTTGTACTCCCTGATTTGGTGTATTCCCGTGAGCTCCTAAAGCAAGCTTACCTATTCCACGTTGCTTAATTTCTAATCTTGCTTGAACTTCTGATCTCATGCACAAGACCACATTGCCGAACGTCAGCCCAGGAACCATGACCCCTTTCCATATTCCTCTCACAACAACATACCTATTGTAATTCCACAGTGCCCTATTTTTCATCACTGCTGCATTCCTGTCACCTTTAGTCGTCACGTATAATTCGTGTTCCCTCAGGTACTCGGTCCCATTTCTTATCCATACACCCAGATATTTGTATTTATCTGTTATTTCTAGCGTGACCTCCTGTATTAAAAGCTCACTACGTTCGTTGTCATTGAAAATCATGACTGCTGATTTTTCCTTCCTGAATCTAAAATCTAACCTATCTCCCTCATTACCGCAGATGTCCATCAATCTCTGCAAATCTTCCTTGTTGTTGGCCATTACCACTTTATCATCTGCGTATATTATAGCTGGTAGTGCTTGATCATTAGGTTTTCCTTGTTTGACTAAAAAGAGGTTGAAGCCCAGTCAACTTCCCTCTAATTTGGCCTCTAATCCTTGTAGGTTTATCATGAATAATAAGGGTGACAGGGGGCACCCCTGCCTAAGCCCCCGTTTCACCTCTGCAGGCTTGGATACCCGTTTTTCCCGAATTATAACTACCTTGTTACCTTTATAGATAGCCTTTAAAAGATTAGTGAATACATGTTCCATGCCTAGTGTGTCCAGTATTCCCCACAATTCCTCTTGAACCACGCTATCGTACGCTCCCTTGATATCCAAAAATGCTAGCCACAGGACCTGTGTTCCTTTTCTGCTATTTCGATGCACTGCGTCAGTGAGAACCGATTGTCTTCCAACCTCCTGTGTTTCCGAAACCCATTCTGCAGTCTCCCAGCACCCCCTCATCCTCTATTCATGCCTGCAGTCTTTCCTTTAAAATCTGCATCGCCAGCCTGTAGACCACTGATGTCACTGTTATAGGACGGTAGTTGTTTATGTCAGCTTTGTCCCCCTTTCCTTTATATCCATCAGGAACTTCACCATCGATTATTATTTTGCTCACTGCCTCTCTCAAAGCCTGCTTAGACTTCGAACCTAATGTCTTTATCAGCCTAATTGGAATGCCATTTGGGCCTGTTGATGTACTACTAGGAACCGTTTTCTCAGCCCTTTCCTACTCTCGTTGTGAAAATGGAGCCATAGCACCACTTAATTCGTCCTTGTCTTTTGTGATGCGTAAAGTACTTCTTTGTTGAAAATTTTCTGTCACCCTTGTTCTTATATATTCAATAGCTTCGTTCCCTTCTAGCCTAGCACTTTTGGCTGTAGGTATAAAACTCTGCTATAGGATCGTCTCATTTCTTAGGGAGTTTAGATGGTTCCAAAATTTCGCAGCTGCCTGTCTATCTTTTTTATGTACTTCTGCCAGCCACTGAGCTCCCTTTCTTCTAATCTTTTCATTGATCAGAAGGGGTGCATCCCTTCTACAGCTTAGAAAGGTTTCCCATTTTCTTCCAACATCATCTGTCGATTCACCCCGCTGCTTAGCATGTCTGTGTTCCCTAAAGGCCTCCTGACGTTTTTCTATGGCTCTCTTAACTTCCTCATCCCACCAACTTTTTGGTTTGTGTCTATTTTTCCGGGGTGACTTGTCACGCGTCTTAGCAAGCTCTAGCTCAAAGAGTCTAATTAGATTCGTGTGTGTCCACACTGTCTCTATATCCTCCATGATTACTTTATCAATTAGTTTAGTGGCTATTTCTATTTGCCTTTCTGGATAGAAATTTTCCTGTAGTTGCTCATCTTGTCTTCATCCCACTTTCGCTGCTCTTCCAAAACTTAGCTTGATACGTTTGTGATCACTACCCAGACTTCCGGAGCCACCTGCATCTATGTGCATTCCTCTGAGCTTATCATACATCCTATGTGACATCAGTGCATAATCTATTGTCGACTGCAGCCTTCCTACCTCCCATGTTATTTGCCATTCACACTTCACAGTACTGTTGCAAATGATCAAATCGAGCCTTTCACACATATCCATCATCATTTTGCCTGTCGGGTCGGTAAACCGATCTATATCTTCTATGTGCGCATTCATGTCTCCTAGTATAATTATCTCGCACTCTCTTCCTAACTCCTGAATGTCCTTTGATATACACTCTACTATTGTCTGGTTTTCCTCTCTGGCCTTTGCTCCCGTCCACAAGTACACGAAACCAAGGAGTGTCATTTGACCTGCCACTTTCCCTTTCAGCCATAAATGTTCCTCGCACTCCTGCTTGACCCTTTGCCAGTTTTACTTTTATGAATGAATGCCCCAATACCACCCCCCTTTCTGCTGCCTTCTGTTCTATTACAATATTCCCACGCATAGTCCTCATTGTTAGGAGGTTGTTCAATGTCCCTGAGATGTGTTTCTACAAAACCGTATACCATCGGCCTCTCTTCTCTTAGCTGTTTTTCTATCTCTTCCCACTTCAGCCTGTTTCTACCACCCTGCATGTTAATATACCCTATGTCTGAATTGGCTCGGCGCTCGTGGCTACGTCTATTTATGCCCCGGACTCTACCTATCTTAGATATTGGTGCCACTTTGGAATTGTATCTGTCCATAACACCAGTTGAAGAGTCTCCCTGGTTGTTTCCTCGTTACTAGCTATCCTGCACCCCGAAGGGCTCGCTTGCCCCCCCCCCCCCCCCAAAAAGCTACTGCGCGTCCTGCAAGTCGCCAACCCACCTCATGACCTAGCCGCCCATCGAAGTGAATTTTGTCTCGTTGAAAACCAGCCCACCTATGCACCTCTCTGTTTATTTGCACCACCTCAAAGCCTTTCTCTCGACTCATCCGCCATATCTCTTGGTTTGCGTTGACAACCGCTCTTTGCAGGTTGCTATCACGCACCGGTACCTCCAGTATCGTGCATATCACTACCTGTACCTTAGGAGAAGTGGCGCGCATGTCATCGACGCCTTTCGCCAGTGTGGTTGCTAGTCCTGCTGTATCTTCATTTGAGACATCATTTAAACCGCCTGAAATTATCACGAGGTTTCGTCTATCAGCTGTAGTTTGGAGTTGTGCACTTGCCTCATGAATGCTTCAAGCTTGCGTCCTGGGAACGCCCCTACTCCAACCCTCTTGTCACCTCTTACCCTCTCTTTGATGGCTTCTGTGCGTCGATTTAAATTCGAGTCCCCGGCAATTATCACATGCTGTGGCTTTTCAGCTGGAGCGTCCTGCACCTGGGGGCTATTTGCACCTGTGACGCTGGCTGCTTTGTCCCGTCCCAGCCCTACCACTACCCGGCTTCAGCGGCTATACCTCGCTGAAGCTGGGCCTTGCGACAGTTGAACCGGCTAAACCTGTTTTTTCCAAACTTGCTTGCTCTTCCTTCTCCACCGTTCTGGTTGCCGGTTCCTTACTGTTCTCTCCGTAGGCCGCATCTTTGTTCAGCTTCCCTAGTGCTTCCTTGGCGGACTTCAGTTTTTCTCCCATTGCCCTCGTTTTCTCTTGCTCTGTCGCCAACGCAGTCTCGAGCTCGGCGATTCTCATCAGCAGTTCACTCTGGGCAACCATCATTTTCTCCATTTTTTCCTCGACCTCACATTGCCTACACTTCGCGTCAGCCTCTTCTCCGTCCGCTTCTACGCTTGGGTCCACTTTCAAACCCACTCCACATCCTGAACACTTTACAGTCTTTTCAACCATGTCTTTCTGACACCAATTGTCTCTATACTCGATAAGTACTAAACTAGAGCCCTGCACTACGAAAAAAAAGGAAGTCTAAGCTCTACTTCAAAAATTTCCGTGTTCAATGTACGCGCACCTCCCACACGGGGTGGCAAACGAAAAAAAACACAAAAAAATTCAAACACACACACCCGCACTAACTAATAAATACCTGGTGACTGGCCCCTGAAAAAGCCGTACCATAAGATAAGTGCTACGAAGATTTCAACCGCTCCCTTATAATTATAATGGCAAGCTCAAAACATGCAAAAAACACTTATCTGCGCAGACAATCCGGAGCGCTAAATAAACACGTCCATCCACCGTGACAGCCCAAACTGAATCTAGGACCTATTCGCAGCGCCCCCGACGGGAAAACTAGGCAGTGCAGCTTCTGGAGGTGAAGCTGCATTGACTACGACCAATGCAATAAATCCTCGTGTAACATTACCGACCACCCGGAATCTGTTGAGCGTTACTTTAGACAATGTACCTGTGCGCGCGTTAATCGATACCGGCGCGCATGTGTCCATGATGAGTGCTGCTCTTCATCGCCGCCTAAAGAAAGTTATCACACCCGCCTTGAACCGAGCCGTTTGAGTCGCCAACGGGGGAACTGCCGCCATTATTGGTATGTGCTCTTTCCGTGTGACTATTGCCGATCGAAGCACTGCTGTTCTTTTCACCGTTATAGAAAATTGCCCTTATGATCTAATTTTGCGTATAGATTTTCTAACCGCTCATTCGGCTCTTATAGATTATTCAGCCGGCTGTCTTGACCTTGAAGTGCCTCTACTTTTCGATGCGACCAACCCACCCCAAAGCCGTCTTTGCTGCATTGATTTCGTATGCCTTCCGCCTAACTGTGTTACACACATCGACCTTTCCTCTACGCCACCTGTACCTGACCGCGATCACATGGTGGCACCAATCCATGCCGTGATGCTTACGCATGGCGTCGCTGTTCCGCACACAATTAAGACAATTGTTGGAAACCGCACACGCCTTTCTATTGTCAATTTTGCCCTCACTGCCCAAACTCTTCTCCAAGGTATCTCCCTGGCCGAAATTACTGCCCTACAAGACCATACGGTAGAGCTTTTCAGAGTGGACAATTTCTGCACCTCAGACCATGACCCAACTCTATCACGTTCATCGGACGTCGACATAGACAACATAGTACCATCAGACCTCGCTCCTGATCAAGCGGAAGGCCTCCATCACGTCCTGGATTCTATTAATGACATTTTAGACTTCGCCAGCACGGCCTTAAGCCGAACGGGTGTCGTTAAAAATCGCATCAATACTGGTGACGCTAGTCCCATTCAACGACGTCCATACCATATTTCCGCGTCAGAGCGTACAGTCATACAACAGGAAGTCAAAAAGATGTTTGCAAAAGACATACTCGAGCCCTCGTGTTGCCCCTGGGCTTCTCCTGTCGTCCTGATCAGAAAGAAAGTTGGAACATGGCGCTTTTGTGTAGATTGTAGGCATCTCAACAAAACTGCGAATAAAGACGTTTACCCGTTGCCTAGAATCAACGATGCCTTCGACTGCCTTTACGGTGCTACGTATTTTTCCACACCCGACCTTCGATCTGGCTATTGGCAGATTGCTGTAGACGAGAAGAACCATGAGAAGACCACATTAGTCACTCCTGACGGTCTTTATCACTTCAAAGGTATGCCCTTCAGTATCTGTAATGCGGCAGCCACATTCGAAAGAATGGTGGACTCAATTGCTCAAAGGGTTTAAATGGTCAACCTACTTTTGTTATTTAGACGACGTTATCGTTTTCTCGCCCACATTCGATTCCCATCTCGATCGTTTATTGGCGATTCTTGAAGTTTTTCGTCGAGCCGGACTTCAATTGAGCTCTTTGAAATGCCATTTCGCTTGTCGTCAAATCATCGTACTTGGCCACCTCGTCGATGCCGCAGGAGTCCGCATGGATCCCGAGAAAATTCGCGCCGTCATGAACTTTCCCGTTCGGAAGTCCACAAAAGACGTTCGCAGTTTTGTGGGCTTGTTCTCATATTTCCGACGTTTTGTTAAGGACTTCGCGGTCATTGGACGCCCACTCACAAACCTCCTGAAGAAGGACACCTGTTTTTCTGGGGCGCGGGTCAAGCCTCATCTGTTTCCCTGCTCACGAACTTCCTTACAATACCGCTGGTTTGAGCTCATTTCGATCCATCAGCTTTTACCGAGGTTCGCACTGACGCAAGCGGGAACGGCATAGGAGAAATGCTATTGCAACACCAACGCGGACATGACCGTGATGTAGCATATGCAAGCTCACTGCGATCTACCGCCGAGCGCAACTATTCAATCACGGCGCGTGAGTGTCTTGCTCTTGTGTGGGCAGTCGCCAAGCTTCACCCATACTTATACAGGTGTCTATTCCGAGTAGTCACCGATCATTACGCGCTCTGCTGGCTGGCCTCACTAATGGATCCCACAGGACGCCTCGCTCGTTGGTTCCTACGTTTACAAGATTACATGTTCGCCGTAACGTACGAAACAGGGCGGTTGCATCAAGATGCGGATTGTTTATCACGCTACCCTGTGGAAAACGTTGCCCATACTGACACCTTTCCAGACCTTCTATCTGTGACGCAGCTACTCAACCTTGGCCAAGAACAACGCCGGGATGCTTCCCTGCAAACATCATCGACAAGCCTGAGTCAATGCCTCACGACGCATCTCTACAAATGTTCCTGGTCAAAGATGGGATCATGCATCACCATAACGTTGATTCATATGGCCATGGCTTAATCCCCTTCATACCAGCACATCTTCGTGCGATTATCCTTAACCAACTTCATGACGCTCCTTTGGCGGGCCACATCGGCGTCTCTCGTCATGCAACCAATGAATTGCTTCGTCACTGACTATGCGACACGGTACGCTATCACACGAGCACTTCCGAAGAGTGTCGCAACCAATGCGGTGGACTTTCTGGTATACGATATTGTTTTAGTACACGGAGCTCCACGCCAACTTCTCACTCAACGGGGCCGGACCTTCCTATCAGCTCTCGTTTACGAAATTCTGCGCTCTTGCTCTGCCAAGCACACGTTTTCCACTTCGCACCATCAACGGGGCCGGACCTTCCTATCAGCTCTCGTTGACGAAATTTTGCGCTCTTGCTCTGCCAAGCACAAGTTTTCCACTTCGTACCATCCGCAACCGAATGGTCTTACGGAGCGCCTCAACCGCGCCATAAACGACATGCTTTCTAAATACGTAGCAGCCGTCGACCAGTACTGGGATGTCCATTTGCCATTTCTTACGTTCGCATATAATTTGCCGCGTCATGACACTGCCGGCAATTCACCATTATATCTTCTATACAGCCGAGAACCTGCCCTACCCTTTGTCACCTTACTGCCCTCGGCCACCACGCACGCCAACTCGCCCGCAGCCAGCTGCAGGCCTCACAGGAGCACCAAAGACAACTTCACGATTCCCATCATCGAAACGTGCGCTTTTCGCCAGTTTCCCTTGTCTTTCTCTGGTTCCCCACTCGGCGTGTAGATCTTTCTGAAAAACTGCTGACAAGCTACACTGGACCATACCACGTCGTTCACCAGGCGACTAATGTTACATAAGAGATCGTTCCAGCCGATCCAACGTCATCATCGTCAGCTTCGAGGAACATCGTGCACATAGCTCGACTCAAGCTTTATCATAGTCCTTCAACCGCACGAGTAGCTCAAGCCCTGAGGTGGTGCTTCTACCATCGGAGGGGGAGGGGTTTATAATACAGAACAGCCGCCGCAGCCTTGCTGTATGAAAGAGAAAGACGACATCGGTTGCTGGTTGCTGAAGAACTGGCGCCATCTTGTTTGCCGAGCTCAGTGCATCGCATATATTTCAATAAATAAGTTACTCTTAACAATATTTTACAACGTCATATGTCTGACTAAATACGTTAGTGGAGCCGACATATTTTCAAAGGTGCAACAAGCTGCTGAAGCTTCAGGTTTTAAAGACATACAGCGAAGCGTCACTGCTCATGGTTTTAAGCCGCCCTGCTGAACTGAGCAAAGGCGTAAACAGGAGAGGCACTCACCTAGTGTCGCTGGCAGCCTTTGCTAATGCCTTCTTCTTTCGTTCCCTTGTTCTGTTAAGCAGGGCCCCAACGCGGTGGTCTGGTGGCTAAGCTGCTCGATTGCTGACCCGCAGGGCATGGGATAAAATCCCAGCTGCGGCAGCTTTATTTATGATGGAGGCGAAAATGCCCAGTTTCTCCGATTTGAGTGAACGCTGATGAAACCCAGGTGGTCAATTTCCTGAGTCTTGCACTGTGGCATCTCTCGTAATCTTATGGTGGATTTGGGACGTTAAACCCCCAAATATCAATCAATCAATCCGTTAAGCAGGGCTACGCTTCGTGTTAGCCAATTACCCAAGGCTTACGTTCTACAAAGCTTCCTTGCACATCTTGTACTTGCCCATACAATAAGCGAAAACCACCGCTATGTGACTAACGCATGTTTTAGTCATGTTTCTGCTATGGATATGTATCAGTTAAAGGAAATAAAAAAATAAAAGCTTGTTGCAAAATTACGCGTATAACGAAGACTTTCATGCTTAACGACACTTTACGTGGAGCCAACCAGCTTTTACCCGTCTGCAGATGGAGTACGCTATATGCGAATCAAGCTTAAACTGGATTCAGTTGGCTCCACATATTGCCAATTTAGTACACATCTGACAGTAACTATAGACAGCTTGTCTAATCGAAATATCGCGATGCGGTCTTCCCCGTGTACCTCCCCCCCCCGCCACGTAGTTACTTTTGAAGTACTCTCTTAACTAAGTTATTGTCTAAAAAAGGGGGCGACCATTAAGGTTCGCCTTTATTAGTTGACCGCGATAGCAACGTTGTGCTCTTAATGCGTACTTCATTTTACGAAATATTTTCGAGCTTAATATGCACCCTCTACGTGGCCTTAAGGACGTGGTAGTGCGTGGGCCATTTGTGGTGGGTGACTTGCTTTAAACTATAAAGTCAAAATTATTTCGTGTTCTGACACCTCATGGAAATGTACGCTTGTGCCGTGCAATATTACGGCAGTATATCGTGTTGTATTGTGAAACATGTACACAGGACACGTGTGTTTGTAAGGCTTGCAAGCTACTTTTCCTGTATTTCCATGCAGAGGAAGTTACTTTCCCCCGTATTCACAAGCAGAGACAAGACTGTGTGCTATAAAACACCCGCTTGCCCCGCAAACGGCCCGGGCTCAACTCAAACGCGAATGTTTTATGAATTAATTTCTTTGCACCATTTTAGATTTCTTAGTCATGCAATAATGATGAATTTTCGCTCACAACGAACGACGCTGACATCGATACCGACGCCGGAATTTCGGCAAAACGAGCTCTTTAACGTCATCGCGTTAAAAATTGAAGGACACTTTGTAAATACACTAGTGTGTTCAGCAAGAGCCTGTGCACTTTCTCATTCTTCTTACGGTGTTTGATATTGACAAAATTCTCATTCCTGAGGCGCTTCTCTAAACTGCTTGCCATGGAATCGACACCTAGCCTTTGGGAGACATCCGACTAAATCTAACGCTGTGATAGAACCTCTGGGGAAGTATTCGTTGCGTCATTTGAGATTTTAAACGGGTATTTCTAAGCTGTAACCAAATTCACTTCTTCAAAACTCGACTGCACTTAGGGTTGGTCTACAGATAGCACTATGTAGTGGAATTCCCAACACTGCGTTGATAGTTTGGAGTTGGTGGTGTCTTGTTCACTTAATGAAGACGGCGTTTATCATTGCCTGGGTCGGCACTCCGGAGCCATGCGGCTAGCTCGACAGTAGCACGCGGCCGCCAGCACAACTTCATAGCAACTATTCCCCCCCCCCCCTTTCTCGCGCCGTCTTCAATTATTCTGACTAAGCGTGGAACACTTCTGCAATTTCCTGCCTCTGTCGACGAGCAATCTTAATGTAGACGTATTATCGAGATGACCAAGAATGCTGAGCAACAAAAATCGCACTGAGTTTTTTTTTCTTCTAATTAGTATGTTGGTAAACTACAGCTGAAAGGTGCATGAACTGAAAAATGCATGATTTCTATTGGAGATTGAATATCTATACTGTCAATTTGCCAAATACTCCCTGTCTCCGAAAACCCGTACCCCAATTTCTTTTCTGGGTTGGAGGGCTGATTTGCACGAAGCTGACCATGACGGCTTCATGCAAATCACCCTGAGAAGATTACAGACCCCTGACCTGGGCCATTGCCTTTTAACTGATCTTTTAATACACCCTGCTCACGTGAACGAAGGCAATGAACTACAGATAATGCTTTGTTATATGTGTATGTATCAAAGTATATGAGAGTATATTGCGGGTAAAAAAAAGAATGTCGTTGTGTCATCGCAAGGGTGAAGTAATGAATGCGAAATCAACTTATTTGAAAGTTATGCGAAGTGAGGCTAGCTGGTAAATACTTTGAATACGATTGGGCTTTATCTCTACATAATGTTGGAGTATGGGAATACAGCCGCTACACTGAGTGAAGGTATTTGGGCCTCTTATTCTGGAAGCGGAAGTTAGGATAAAAGCGCTTTAGGCAACAATGTACAAACTGTCAACTGACTTTTGTAGAGATATACACGCTTGCCAGTGCGTTATCTGACCAGAGATGAGCAAACAAAGATCTAGAGGTCTGCAGGCAGAGAGTGGTTTGAATGTTCATGTAGTGGCTAAAGGAGTAAAATGCAAAGAAAAATGTTGCAATAGAGTGTGCGCTGAAGACCCGTGTGCACGATGGCGAACACAATGAAACAGTTTTACAAAATGATTGCTGGATCTTACTCCTAGGAGTAAACGTTCCCGTCATTCTTACCTATTTACCCGTAAAGACGCCACGCTTGATAGAAACTCGGAGATCCTCGTCATTCCCAAGACGCAGTCAGTCTTCTCGTCTAGCGTAAACCGGGCCGCACATCTTTGAAGTCAAAATGCATAATCCTGATGTGTTCCACACGTATATGGAAATTTCTCCGCATGCACTCACTTCCCACGTCACGTTGTTACGCCAAGGTACCCGCTTTTACTTTTGTGAGAAGGGCATACCAAATGAAGACCTGTACCCCATTTGGTGCGTCCCTGGTATGATACGTCACACCTTCCCATGCAGTGGTAAAACGCAGAAACCGCTCACCGACATTAATTAAACTTCCTCATTCTTGTAACACTAGGAGTAAATTCGTCCAACAAACAATAAACTCCTTCTTTATATACGCTTCTTCATGAGTAAGTGATATCACTTAAAGAACTTTAGTGTTCTAGATAATAAACGCTTCCGGATTATAAAAATTGCGTTCTTTAATTGCTAAATGGTTTTCTGAATGCGAATATGCGCTTAGTGGGAAATGTCATAAGCGTGACCAAAGTCGTTAGTTATGCGCGTGGACACCATACATGCGCAAAAAAACCCATAAATATATTCTTTCGTACGCATGATCCGCCACGTGGCGTAGGCATTGCGGTGTTCCTTGAACATCCTGGGCTTCGAGGTCTACCAAGCAGACGTATTATTTGTGTTCAGCTTTTGCCTAACCATTCTCAGGAATATGCGGCAGACAGAAGAACAAGCTTATCAATGTGCGTAAACAATTTAACATCACTATAACGTCTTGCGTTTGTGAACACAGCTTGCTTCGCTGAATTTCCACTTATAAAACAGCAGACTGGCCAAATGTCCTTTAAAATTCTCTTTTACTGTTCGCATATTCCCAGTGAAACCTTGCACAGGGGACACGAAACAGCATACGATGTCCTTCTTTTCGCTAGGTATGACATGCTTATATATATATATATATAACCAATGACATGCCTTGGACATTCATACATTAACATATCTTTATAGAGTGCTCTGAGACATTTTGCAAGGTATTGCCCAAGTGATCACGGTGCCAGGTTTTGGTTCAATTGATTCCTATGGCCAAGAGCGAGGAATGCAAATTGTGCTACAAACTGAATGTGAGTTATTCAGGAGAGCGCAGTCGTTACCGAGGAAATAAGGCTTGAGAGTTCCAGGCAGACTTCGACAGAATTGTCGACGTCATATGAAGAAGGAATGTCGACAGTTGTAGTGCGAAATATATTCAGTGACGGTGCTTCTTATCTCGCTTGAGAATGAACACACCTAGAAACCCAGTTGTATCATAAGTACGAGCTGTTTCGATGAGACGCTATTTCTTTAAGCACGATGTCACTCTAAAGTTATGGCATAGGTTATAGTCACTGGGTGAAATTGCGGCGTACGAGGCTGTGTTAAGAGCAAACATTTTCACGCGATTGGTTTAAGCTTATAGAGTACACGCTCTTTCAGACACTCAAAATTCTGGAAAGTGTAGTTTCTCGCTTTTGTGAAGGCCAATCTTCTATTGTTATATTTGTCACTCTCATGGCCAAGAAAGTGGCTTTCATGAAGTGATATTCGTTTTGGAGAGGGATGGCCGACAACGCTTTTTGCGACGCTCGCGCTTTAGAAGCGACATTGCGACACATCTTCTGCGACTGTCCTCGCTACGCTGTGCAGAGAGGAACCCTCTCATGCGCTCTCTCTCATCTTGAAAACACAACGATGGCACTAGAAGCTATTCTCTAATGTTATGCTGAAAAGTCATCGAGATTTCAAGATTTCAAGCCACATGACATTGATAAAATTCCTAAGGACAACAGCATGTGTGGCTCTAGACTGTGATGTCGTATATCGCCCACGACAGCCGCTGTGCGCTGTGACGTTATCTTTGTGCACGTGTGCTTCCCCTCTCTTTCTTTACTGTGCTTTCGATCTACCCCGTCTCCACCCCCCACCCCCCTGTACAGGGTAGCATGCGAGTTATGCCAAACTGGTTAACGTCTTTTAGATGCGAAGGAGCTGTTTGATTAGGCTACATGTGTAACGCTGTCCTTCCCATACACCACCACTGCCTATACTCGCGTCTCGCGTGTCGTGCCAGCCCACGAAGACACCCGAAACTGTCGCTCCCCTCCCCCTCTATCATCTCGCAATGCCGACGCAGGCAGCGTTTGCTAGGGAAAAACGCACTTCTCGCACTACACAACCATTCACTGACCACCTCGTCCGTATATGTAGGCACTGGATCGCACGTTCGGAATTCCATCAAGAGCGTCTTTACTTGGCTTTCACTTGATGACCGTCAGCGTCAACGTCGCTGCCAGTGTAAGCTTTAGCGCCCGCCGCTTCGTATCTACACATGCTTCCCTTAAGTAGGAGATGGTACAACTTTTGCCTTTCTTCTCTCTCGTTTTCCTTTCTTTAGCGTCTCTAATGTGACCTAGAATAAAATCGTTGAGGGAGTCAGTGTTGGCAACTGTAAAACCGAAGAGAGCTTAAGCGTGCCTACTCGAACTGAAGGGAACACAGCCAGACAACGAAAACGGTGACTAATTTGTGAAGGGGTGTATGCAGTTGGAAAAGAAGACAGAACCAAAACAAACTCATCTGGGCATGTTCAGAAATGGTAGCACACTCCTGGCTTGTCAGGCTGACGCGCGGGCCTCTGCGAGATAAAACTCTTCAGACGTTTCATTCAGTTGTGCTAGTTTTTATCGAAAGCTGCCTCATTGATGCGCGACTACTAGATTGTTTCTGAACCAAACCTCAACCATCAGACGCGCTTCTTCCCTCTCGCGAACATATAGAACTACGCATGCACAAAATTTCCAGGGTGAACTTGCAATAGCGACAATGCTCAGTATGGATTATGTTTCTATGAATTCATGAGCTTTAGTGTTAAAATATTATTTTAAATAAAGCAACGCTCTATTTCTTGCCTATGAAAGGCCACCTCAACTGCTCATTCGATAATGTTAAACTAAGCATGCTTATATGTAATTTGAACTCTCCTGTCGTGGTGCCAATTGCAGAAATACTCGGAAGATGCGAAAAAACAAAATTTTGTAAGTTAGGAAGTGAAACACCGAAACTGAAACCCAGCCGAGCAGTCCTGGCTTCGCGTGAGGGATAAACATGTTAAAACCAGAAATTAGGCAAGGTATGCCAGTCCTGCCAGCGTGGAGTCCGAAAGCCGCGAAAAGGGCAAAGAGACTATAGAAGCTCAGCTAATACGTGACCACGACGCGGTCTCCGTTTCTTGCCTGTGAGCCTCTGTGTCATGTGCACAAACTCATCTCACCTGTCAAACAACGACAACTATGATTCTAACGCACCTGAAGGCCGTCCCGGATTTCAATTACTCTTAGATTAAGTAGAGCACACCATTTTAAGTTATGTACTTGTTTAGGTGGTCATAACGCCGCCAGATGGCCCCATCTGTACAAGTCACCCGAGTTTGTAGCACTCACAAACGGGTAAAATGTTAACGCTAATTTCAAATGAATTGATATCGTTAAGGAGAATGTAATTCTGCATGCGCCTTCTTAAAAAGTTAATTCTAGGTGAATCTGGATCTCACAAAAGTTTCTATATGGTATGAGTCTTTTCATTGTTGTGCAATATTAGTTTTTTTTGCGTTTTTATTCCTAAAAAAGAAACCTTATCGGCCGAGTGGCCATGAACAGGGTGGTTATTGTGCTGCTTTTATCAATATATACGCTGCTGAACATCAGCAAGCAGCGTCGCTAATTAGAACAATTCAATTTTTTTGGTGGCATGTGCCCTCTATTTTGCGGCAGTATGTCGCGTGTTGTCGCACACTGCTTTTCGACGGGCGCTGTTACGGCGCCAATGGGGAACACAGTTCTGAGATTGTCCTCACGACCCAGAACAACGCCAACTTATAAATGAAAGAAGCGAAAATTTCCGTTTCTGTTGAAAACGCGAGATAGCTTAGGCACAGCAAAAACTAACATTTAACTTCAAGAATGCATTACTTTCTGTAAACATGTGCAAACAATTCACCAGACAGTTATACTTGGTCGTTCATCATGGTAGCGAAAGCTTCTAATTGTTTACCAGGCGGTCCCTTCGCCAGCAACTTTAACGGACGATTATGCTCCACGCTATTGTTCTTCGGTAGAAGCTCTTGTTCTCTGCACCAATTTTCTCCGTCCTTTTACATGGCGAGCATTCACAAGAAGCGCCGAGTCATTTACGAAGCTGGGCAAGTCTTCGGAAATAAAAAAGACAACATCCCGTTCGGTAAACCTCCACAGTCGCTGAAAACTCGAAGACCAGCTTGATGAGACTGCCCAGATTCATTTGCCCAAAGTTTACTCTTGCTCTTCGTTTGCCACCGGTCACCGGCACAAGATGGCGCTGGTCATTAATTATCCGCTTGTGAAACACTCTGAAAGGGTTCCGGCACTCCATTCGTGGTGCATCGTTCCTGAAACCGCAGTCACGCACTGTGGCAGAACATCAGGACGCAGTGCTAGTGCGCAAATGAGTCCGCTGTAAACAGTCTAGCTTTTGCCTCTTCCGTAATGCCGGGCTGCTAAACAAAGCATAGCGCCAGGAAACATCAGCATTCCTGTCCCTGGAAACTGCACAAAGGAATTGCCGCACGAAACTGTCCTCGCTGTTTCGTGTTGCACCAGTTTTTAACAATCGAAAATACGCGCGCTTAATTGTGTTGGCCCGCAGCAGTATGTGCTAATAGCCAACGGCAGTCGACTGAGGGAAGGCGTGCAGTAATGCTTGCTATGCTGGTATTCATAAAGATAATGAATTTTGTGACGCATCTACGGATAATGCTACGATGTGTCAGAAACGTAACAGAAGCTACGACGTACGGATTAATTATTGAATGAAAAAAAAAAAAACACCGTTTTCGTCAGCACACGTGCATGCTTTTTTATTGGTCGTTTTTTGTCTGCTCACAAAAAAGAACTCGGGGAATATACCGTTCCAATCTATGAACTAACATATTTGACTTAAATAATGACCATTTTCATGGCTCTGCTCGTTTATTAGAACGCATATGCATTAGTATCACTACGCGTTGAGTCTGCAGCATTCTCGAAAAATGCAAAAAATTGACTTTTTTTAGAGTATTGGCTTGGCACATGTATGATCCTCTTCAAGAAGGCATGTCAATTCCCATTTATTGCCATCAGATTTGTCGTCTTTCATAATCATATCATGATTTTGGAACGATAAAACCAAGATGATAATAGTAATTATATTATCATTATTAGTGTATTACTATTATTATTCCATTGCAATTCATGCAAATGTAATGCAGTAGAAAATGTTAAGACATTCAGATACTCAGGCGTACTTTTTCACAGTGGTATCTCTTGGCAGCATCACATCGCAACCGAGGAGTGTGGCATGCCTGCTTTTTAACATGTTTTGGTGCCTCTGCTTGAAAAAAATATAGTTCAATCACTCGCATATAGTACTGTGAGAAACGGTATGTAAGTGTTCGCATTTTGCTCGAAGCACTGGGAAACACACATTGACAGTTTGCTAGGAAATATTCTAAAAAGTGCTGCTTACGGGTAATATATTGCCAATACCGTTTTTCATGATTTAAGTTTTTGTGGCTTCCGGATTTGTATTTACAAAAACAGTTATTCTAAGATAAAACTGGTGTGATGACTTTAAAGTGTCATATGTTGCGTGTCAACTTCTGAGAGAAAAAAAAACGCTTTACTGTATCGCAATTTTCTACCGGATATGGAGAACCCTGTAGAAGTGTATATATTCCCAAAATTTTAAATGAAGTACATGAAGAGTTTTTTTCTGCCATTTCAAAAAAGCAATTAAATATTACTCTATGAGTGGAAAAATTACATGGGTATGGTCTATTATTATGTCGTACGTGCTCTTGGTCCCTCCTTTGTTCTCTTCTTTATGTTTACTGCCTGTTAAAAAAAAGCAATGGTATTAACATGAAATCTGTTCGTTTGGAAAAAGAAACAAAGTTAGTTTGTGTACCTTGCAACCACATCGCCGTAACCGGCTCTGCCGGGCCTAGTCGCACAAGTCCTCGGAAACTTAGACAGGCCCGTTTATTTTTTTTCTCATGGATGTCAACAATAAATAAATATACTATTATTATTATTATTATTATTATTAATATTATTATTATTATTATTATTATTGCAGAGTAAAGGCTGCACTAGTGTGAGCAGCGGCACTCTTAAGTGCCGATTTGTGTAACTTCACTGCAACGCGCTCCTATCCTATTTCGGTGCTACCAGCTTCAAACCACAAAAAACGGTTATCCCCACTATAGATGCAGGCCGTGCCACGATGTCTCCAAACCTTAAACATTGTACCAGATCATTTTACTACGACCACGCACAAATGCCGCGGCGGCTGCACTTTCAAGGATGCGAAGTGCGAGAGACGCTTGTACTGAGATTTCGCTGCACAGTAAAGAGCACCGCATAGTAAAAACTTTCGGAGCCATCCACTAGAGCATTCCTCATAATCGTATTGTAGTTTTATGACATAAAAACCGAACATTACAATATTACGTGCAGTACGCGAGTATTCTTTCATTCGAAAGCTTACAAGAGTACCATGGGTAACGGTTCAAGATGCGACAACCGTTGTGTAAAACCAGACTCGTTGCGCGTATGATCCGATTACCAAATGCGAACGACATTTATTGCCACTGCTAGGGTTCCGCGTGGTGCTTGTACTTTGAGTTGCTCCGTTTTATCAACACTATATAGGTAACCGAATGAAAAGTTTCGGCTCTACTGCGGCTTTCTGCACCACGTGACAATACAATAGATCTGACTCGTCTATAGGGGTCTCATATATATTTTTTTTTCAGTGAAGAAAAACTTATCGCACGTTAGTGACTATACAGATAATGATTGCTTCACGCCAAAAGATGATGGAATTGAATTTTTTGTCACTGCTTGAAGCCGAGTGCCTTTTCCTTTGGTGCACTTAGCTGCTGCTGCATTACACCCCGGAAAGTGAGCGCTTTACTTTTGATTTCAATGAGCACACACGCTACTAACAGTTGCCGGGCATCCGAAGAACTAGTTGAAGGAAGCAAGGTTTATGAGTATGTTTGCAAACATTGGCTTTTACGAGTTTTTACAAATGAGAAAACTTAATCTCATCGAAACGAACTATTCTTTTTTAAAGACGATAGTCTTTCTTGAGGTACTTTAACGCAAAAATTTTGGTCTTTATGTCTGTACATTCGTCTGGCTGTCTGCCATAACGATGCCCCAGACGGCCTCAAACCATTCGCTATACAGCCAAACCGATCCCCAGCACCCACCAGTATTGCTCATGTTTCAGAATTTATAATTGTGCCATTGTCAATTAAAAATACATTATTGCGCATATCTGAGGCACAATAACAACACGTCAGTATTTTGTACATGTGTCTTTACACTAGAGAAGGCATACAGAAGTAACCATAAGCATCATAGCGTTTATTCTGCTGCGCTGACAATGCAACATGATGCTCAAAAAGGCAAGTGTTTCCAACGCTTTGCTAAGATTACACGGTGGTGGCGCCTGTCCGTCGCTTTGCGTTCTACAGCTTATCGCCTCCGAGACAGGCGCACACGCCTACATTTGGTTTTTAGAAGATAACTGCCAGACAACGCTCTTGTCTAACGTGCCTCGATGCGCTCTTTCACCTTCGTTTCATGGATCGAGACTCTCTAACGCAGTGCCTCAAGAATACAATTCACCAATTTTCTCGCGCAGAACATCAAATAGATGTTTTGTTCAATATCTCCAGACGTAAGACTATTCGACGACATTTGCAACAAAACATGCAAATATGGGGCCATTCTTTTTCATTGTGTTGTTTTCTGCAAACATCAAGTCGGACGAAGCACGGAAAGTGGGTGACTTGACTTCGTAGTTCTTGCCACCACTTGTTCTTGCCACTCGCTCAGCGATATCACAAGTTAAATAGCGCTCAGTTATCGCGCTCGGTTAGCGTGGCAAGCACCGAAAAGAAAAAAAAAGTTGCGGCGTGCAGAGGACAGAAGCCACAGTAAGCTGCGCCGAGCATGTCAACCATGCATTCGACGAAGATGGCAAAAGTGGGCATCGCATGCTTTCCGCGTCTCTGCAGTGTTTTAACACAGGAATTCTCAGTTCCGCGAAGGCTTTGCGGCTTTTATAGTGGCAACGCATGAGCACAAGTATATCGGCCCATTACTTCAGCAGGTATTATTTTGCATGAGCACACTATTAAACCCAGTTCTCTGCAAGCCTGGCTGGACTGAAATCAGCGCAGCGTCGCTAGACTCATTGGTGAAGCTAACAGCCTATTTTTGTCTGCCAAATACGTCGAATGAAAAGCTTCAATGCGTGTTTGCTCACCTTCATAGTTTTTTTATTTTTCACCTTGGCGATGTTGTGAATGAGGTCCATTCCTGTGAGAGAAATTCGTGTAGCTATGGCTTGAAACATTGTGGGTCTATACTTCCAATACTGTCTGTCACGCAAATGCACGCGGAATGCTTTTAAAAATCATCACAGGTAATGCCACTGCAGCCAACGCTTTATTAAGAAGACTTTTCTTCTTCAGGGCAACGCTGTCAGGACAAGTCAGGGCAGGTTAGCCTGATGAAACATTGTGTCCAGCGACGTTCTTTCTTGAAAAGCTTCTCATCACTTCAAGCCTTTCGATTCGATCCTCAGAACGTTTGCCTCGTTTGGCACTCAAGTTCTGCAATAAAAATATTGTTACGAAGTAAAGGAAGATGAAGGACAGAATCAGCTGACAGGCGCGCGAGTGTTCCAATCAGCCATTGTGATTCTCGCCTGAGGTTGTTCCTCTGTAATTGCGTTTATACAGAAGTCACTGACCCCGTAACATATTGGTTAGAGGTGCGATGTAACCACCAGGCAACGGAGCTCCGCAGCGGACGCCGCATCGGTTTGCAAGTCATGGCCAATGCTGTGCCCTCCGCGTCAACGTCAGCGTCTTCGACGAACACGGTGTCGCAACCATACATTTTCACGCCACTTAAGGATCCTGCTACACTCTGCGGGACCGATGGCGGCGACGTTGATGATTGGTTGGCCATGTTCGAACGAGTGAGTGTGCCGAACAGATGGAATCCCACACTTCAGTTGGCTAATGTGCTGTTTTACTAGAGAGGCACGGCGAAAGTGTGGTACGAAAACAACGAAGAAGAACTCACAAGCTGGGACCAATGCAAAGAAAAGATGCGAGAGGTGTTTGGCGAAACCGCCAGTCCTAAGATCGCCGCCAAAAAGGAATTGGCCTGCCGTGCTCAATCCATGACGTAATCATACCTCGCATACATTCAAGACGTGCTGGCCTTTTACCTAAAGGCTGAAAGCAACATGACAGAAGGTGACAAAATAGGGCATGTCCTGAAAGGGATTGCCGACGACGCGTTCAATCTCCTGCTGTGCAAGAACTGTTCCACCGTGACGCGATCTTCAAAGAGTGTAGTCAGTTTGAGCAAGTAAAAGTCGCCGCATTCTGCAAACATTCGCCCGACTTCCAAACACCGCTGCAACATCGACTTGCGAGGACCAGTCCGCACCACAACGACCGTCACCGCCGGAAGACCTGACACGCAATGTTCGTCGCGAAATGGAAGCAATGGTGCCCTCACTGTTCCCTCGCGCATTACTAATACCACTCCTGTTACTGTTCCTCTTGTTCAAGCCATCGTGCGCCAGGAGCTTGACAACATCGGAGTGTATTCCGTATGCCATGTCACCGCGCCTAGAGTCAGCGAACGCCCTTTCGCGATGCCCTCCTCCGACCGACGGTTTTCTCCACGTACTCGCCACCCGGCTGAGTGACGAACTGCAGATGACCACGTTATATGTTTCAGCTGTCACCGCGTTGGACATATGGCTCGTTACTGCTGCAACAGATGGTCTCCGGCACCTCGTGCAACGAACAATATGACCTGTTTCGACAACACTGCCCACATCTTTTCACCTGCCAAGGGTCCAATGCCGTTGACCATTCTCGAAACACATGGTACAGCCACTCGCCTTCACCACGTGGGCACCAGTCTCGTTCGCCGCAAACATGTTGCCCATCGTCCCGCTCACCGCAGCCATGGCGCTTCTCGTCCCCCATGGCCTCCAGCCGCATCACCTGGGAAAACTGAGAAATGCAGCCCCCGGAGGTCGTGCTGCGTTTACGACTTCCACAGCAAATCCTCTCTTCGTTCCCACGAGACGAAGTGTAATAGACGTTGAAGTAGATGGCGTACCTCTACAAGCACTTGTCCGCACCGGCGCAAGTACTTCAGTTATGAGTTCAAACTTGCGCACACATTTGAAAAACGTTCTGGCACCAGCGGCTCTACAAATGCTCCATGTGGCCGATGTCGGCAACCCGATGGTTCTCGGTCTGGGCACTGCCCACTTAAGTATAAAGGACAACACTGCTTCTGTCATTTTAGCCTTGATCGACCACTGCCCTTATGACGTTATCCTAGGTCTGGACTTCTTGTCAGATCATTCTGCTCTTATCGATTGTGCTACCGGCGTCCTTCAGCTAGAACTGTCTCAGATAGTCGCTGAACACCACACTGCCCCGCCGCGCCTGTGCTCTCTTCAGGATGTACGACTGTCACCTCAGGCAGCCACCTACGTCATTTTTACCACACAGCCACAGGTTCCCGATGGTCAATATGTCCTCCTTCCTGTCGCCGACGTCCTCTTGGACCCAACATCGCCATTCCCCATACGCTTGTGACTGTCCCTGATAACTGTACCTCGCTCCCACTTCTCAATTTCAGCTTTTGCCCTCAAGTGCTTCCTCGTGGCATGTACTTGGCCAGCGTATCCAATGCTGACAAATTCGAAATAGGGGCTCTCACCAGCGAGATTGGTTTGCTTCAGTCTCCTGTGGTTAACAGCATCTGTTCTATGCCGAGTCGTTTCTCGAAGACGATTGCACCCGAACGCAATCCTGCGCAAGCCAACAACATCCATCACCTCCTTGCGTCGTATACCGACATTTTTTGATTTCGACGACAGACCTCTAGGGCAAACATTCACCATTCAGCACCGTATTGACACTGGGGACGTCAGTCCCATTTTCCGACGCCCCTATTGTGTCTCCCGCACCGAACACAGAGTTATCCAAACGGAAGTTCACAAAATGCTCAACAGAGGTGTCATAGTACCATCAAGTTGTCCTTGGGCTACCCCTGTCGTTCTTGTGAAGAAAAAGAACGGTACCTGGTGCTTCTGCGTTGACTATCATCACCTTAACAAGGTCACGCGAAAGGACGTATACCCGCTACCACGTATCGATGACGCGTTGGACTGCCTGCACGGCGCTACGTACTTCTCGTCTATTGATCTTCGGTACGGCTACTGGCAGATTTTTGTCGATGTGATGGACCATGAGAAGACGGCCTTCATTACACCGGATGGTTTATACCAGTTTAAGGTGATGCTTTTTGGACTATGTAACGCCCCTGACCCATTCGACCGAATGATGGACTTTCTCTTGCGTGGTTATAAGTGGTCTACTTGTCTATGTTACCTAGACGATGTGATAGTCTTTTCATCTACTTTCGATAGCCACCTGACCCGTCTCGCTGCAATTTTCATTGTCTTCAGAACAGCTGGGCTACAACTACACTCCAAGAAATGTAAATTTGGCCGCCGTCAAATTACCATTCTGGGCCATCTTGTAAACGCCGATGGCGTCTAACCAGATCCTGAAAAGATCCACGTCGTCCGTAGCTTTCCGGTGCCCTGTTCGACATCCGACGTCCGGAGCTTCATCGGCTTATGTTCCTACTTTCGTCGTTTTGTGAAAAACTTCGCCGATGTTGCCAGGACACTCACAGAATTGCAGAAGAAGGGTACACCACATTATAATGGGGTCCTGAGGAGGCTCAAGCGTTCACCGCTCTCATCAGCTGCCTAATGACGCCCCCCATACTTGCCCACTTTAATCTTTCTGCTGCCACAGAAGTTCGCACCGACGCCACTGGCCACAGTATTGGCGCAGTCCTCGCTCAGCGGCACCAGAGCAGACAGTGCGTGATAGCTTACGCCAGTCACCTGCTTTCTCCCCCCGAGAGGAATTATTCTATCACCGAGAGAGAGTGTTTAGCTTTAGTTTTGGCCATCGCCAAGTTCCGACCGTATTTATATGGTTGCATGTTCTCTGTCGTTACGGACCACCACGCCCTCTGATGGCTGACTTCTCTGAAGGACCCGACTAGACGTCTGAGTCGCTGGGCTTTGAGGCTTCAGGAATTTTCGTTTCGTGGCAGCTACAAGTCTGGCCGTTTGCACAAGGACGCAGACTGTCTTTCTCGCCATCTTGTGGACCCTTCTGATTCCGTTGCGACTGACCTTGAGAGCAGCGTGATGGCGTTTACTGATTTCAGCGATATGCGCATTGAACAACGACATTGAACAACAATATTATTGCCGTTACAACAAACGTTATTGAGTCAAATACAAAGGGCTCTGCTCGTGGTTTGATGATTTTGCCATTGTTTTGAATATTCTGGGTTAAATTTTTGCTCGCTAAGTGCACAGTTTAGGGGTAAATTAAGGCTGCTTTTATGGATATGCCCTTTCACACCACGTACATGGATCTGTTTTTTAATCAATAACGTGCAATAAAACAATTTTATTGTTTCGATCGAGTTTTGTCTCAAAGAGAAACCAGTCAATTTATGGTTTGACAGTAAAGAACACAGGAACAAATTTAAAATGGTTAACGGAGTTCTACAAATGGTGGCATAACTTACGGGGACAGCGCACATGAAAAGAAGCACGAACACATTCCCGTTGCATGCGAAGCGTGAAAGGAATGCTTCAGTGGTTAAACTGCTCCTCTATGTTTTTCGTCCTTTCCCTCTAATGAATGATCTCACCAGTGGCGTCTTGAAATAAATGTCGTGTCTGTGATTTATTTCTAGTTGTATGCCCTGCAGCACACAGTAGTAGAAGCGGCGCTACCACTGCGTATCAGCATACGACAGAACGTCCCATAGAAGTTATAAAGAGTCTTCGCCACCTCGCTGTTTCTGACGTCACGCAGGGCATGAAAATCGTGTTTTATTAGCCAGGGGCTTCGCGAGAGCACTTAGGACGGACAGGGTGGTTCACAAAAAGCACAGGAAATGGTATCGATGAAGCCCTTTATTTCCGAATGCATGAGCTGAAATTTTTACTGATATCTGCTTGATGTATAAATGCCTCTAATCGCTCGTTGGTTCTCGTAATATAAGACTACAGCTAAAGTTATCGGGCGTCTTGGTACGACATATTGGAAGGAAATAGCGAAGAAAAACGAGAAACCAGACACAGAAGGAGACATACAGAACGCTGACTTACAACAAAAATTTATCTTTCATACTACGCATATATACCTATGCCGTGGAACGAAAAAGGAAAAGAAAACAGAACTGATAGTCACAGATAAATAAAACGAACATAGCAACATTCTCATAGCACGTCCAACCAACCACATAAAAAGTCAATTTCTTTTTTTCTGAGTGGACAACCGTGCCTTTATTTTTGTTCGTAAGTACACGCTTTTAACGGCTCTCTAGGTGCAGAGCACAATAGCATCTATAGGGCCGTGCTGGGTTAACGTAGCCTAATTTTGCAGTACAACATTTTTTTGCTTTTCGACTGCGGAGCAATGCATGTGGGAGGAATTTTCAGGCAGTTACCGTGCAACGGTGGTTCAAAGTCATCCACACATTGTGCCTCGGTTTTTACGGATTATCACTCTAAGGGTTGATGCAGGTATTCTGACGACCGTTCTATCAGTACTTCTCAATTTACTTTTCGTGTGGTGTGCACGTCGCTTTAGTGAGGAAGATGAACATTACAGTGCTCGCACAGTATCCACGGCAAGAAGCGCGCGAACGTAGATGTTCGCGCGCTTAATTTTTGTCATGGAATTCATTCATTATCTTTAACCCTTGTTTTTAATAATATAAAGGGACACGTGTGGAGCACAAGCACAATTATATTTTTCGCCGCAGTTTCGATTTCTCGCGACTGTGTTGCAAGCGGCTCGGGCAAGTGGCAATGTTTTGAAGAGTTCCGTCGCCACGCTAAAAAAAAGCAAATGATTGCTTCATTTCTTCTCTGCCAGGAAGAGACGCCACACGCACAACAGTGGCAGAAAGACCATTATCTTTACGCCGGCTGCCCTTCGCCATAAAGATCAAGAAGAAAACGCTTGCGAAAGGGGTGGACAGCAAAAAGAGATCAAACTTCTCGTTTCGTACAAGAACAATCATCTGACAGCCGGAGGCAGCTGCAATCCTCTGGGAGGCTTGTAGGTCACGGCCTCATCCACTGGCTTGCGTCAATCCCGCGGCAGTGTGTGTTCTTGGCCCGTGTAAGACTTTTTCCTTGGCCACATGAGAGCCCAATGCTGTCATTGGTGAGGGCAGATCTTTTAATCCCGTTTTTTTTTTACTTGGCGTTCTTCCTAAAATAATGAGAGCGTTTCGGTGGTACTTGCGTATTGTTTCGAAAGCTACGGTTGCTCACCAGGAAAAGTAGGCGCTGAGGCTAAAGTTAAGGCGAAAATTTTGAGATCTGGCGATGAAAATACGGGTACTATAACCTTTGAAGATAAATTAACACTTGTCATATAGGACAGGATAGCGTCTTGAACAGTGTAATTTGAAAAGTCGCTTCTATTTGTTTTTTCCCACATGATATACATGTAGTAAATACGCTGAACATTTTTTTCCGTGAACAAGCCAGGAGCTGGAACCACTGTTGGCCTTAGTCTTTATTGCGAGGTACTAGCGAGCAAACAAACGAATACTCGTCACAAGAAGAGCGAAAATATAATGAACTTTCTCTTTCTTCTAATGTTTTAATTATGAATAGAGAGTGCACCTGAAGTACAAATGAGAGTTTCGAAAATTGCCGAACCGTTTCTCGCAGCAAAAATATCTACAACTCTAAACTAAAGAACATAGTTACTTTTTATTATTCTCTAAAGGGCGGTCACAATTCAAATGAAGGCATGCTTTCTAGCGCATTGTCAGCATTGCTTGTTGTATCCCCCAAACTGTGTTTGAATTCAACACTAGACCTTAGAAGTGCTTAAGGAGGTAGGGAGCTAGGGGTGGGGAGGGAGTCATCTGTTTCACAAACTGTCTTAGTAGGATGGGTAATGGGTGCCGTGAAGAACATTCGCCCCCTTGATCGAGAACCCTGCACACGCCTAAACACTCAACTACTAATGTCATTGTCAAACACTTTGTTGTGAAGGGCAAACAGCCATCGGTTAACTTGACAACAAAAATAATTATTTTCGCTAGAAAAATGCAATAAGTCCCCCCCCCCCCAGAAAAAAAGAAATTTGAAAAGAGAATGCCGAATTCTGCAAGTAATCCGGTGAAAAAGAGGCCCAAAATACGCCTGTTTTTTAAAAGGAGCTGGTAACTTTGACTGGAACAGTGAATGAACGTGATTTGCTCACTGTACAGGCAATATTCTCCTTCGAAATTGTCTTAATGATATTATGTTGGGAAACATTTCATAGAGTTAAAAAGGCCTGGGTGTGTGCAAAAACTGCATTAGGCATAACAGCAGCGAGAGTGCAGGGTGTGCCAGATAAGCACGACTGATCTGCAAAGGGGTGCTGAGCCTCAGAGCACCAATAACTGAAGCTAGTGTATAGCGCCTTCTACGGTGCCGGATACTGCATTGGATGTGTTTTTCTGTAGAGGCTACGTTTTGCCATGCTTCTATGCAGACTTTCTGGAATCATTAGCAGTCACTGTGGATAGAAGTTCACTACCACCCACAAACCCACAAGCCTCAAAGGTGACCCTAAGAAAGCATAAAATTTTCAATCATAATTGAACTGTTCCTTGGCGACCTAAATCCTTTCCTATGCCATTTCCTGAGGCCAATATGTCGGGCACCATTGGCGAAACGGCTTCGCTAATGCAACGTTCAGCGTGATCATCGGCAGAAATATTCACTTACAGACAATAATAATGTAAACCGCTTTTGTGAACAGCAGAGCATATGTGCAATGCTCCCAATTCAGAAAGCCTTCTCTGTTATGAAGGTGTGTGTCGCTGCACTGGCCACAGTCACAATTGTGTAGAGAATGAGTTGTCCGACTTCATTGTGTCTAGATTAGTTTGAGAAGTACTGCCTTTATGTAAATCCTGAGCGCGTGTACATGATCAACTTTAAACTACAGACTGAAGATAACATGCCACCCTGAAACCTAAATGCTGGCATAATCAGTTTCGTCTTCGTAAGTACTAGTTCTAATCAGCTCTTTAAGTCCCAAGGATACAGGAATCTAGAGAATCTAGTGTTAGGGGAGTGATTTTCAAATGGAAATCCACAAAAATCCATTTGTGGGACTGTGCGAAACCTATCCTAGGAAAAAAAAGTTTTTTTTTTTTAAATGCCCCTCTTGTTCAGCGACAGTGGTCTCATTCTCCTTTTGGTACGCTTCGCCCCAAAGCATTCTTCAAGTGTTGTGGTGGGAACTTATGTTTGCTCTTATGCATGAGATGGCTGTTAAGCTTTTGTTGCCATTTTCTATGATATGTGAACGTGACCATAATATTATATTTAGTCCTGCACACGGTGTTGCCAACCATAGGATAGTTACACTACATGTAGGGTATTCTCAGAAATTCTTCGTTTGCGTATGGTAGTGCGGTAATGAAATTTTTTGAATCACTTGGGGTGGGTAATTTTTACTCTCTGCCCCTAGTTGATCACATAAAAACGTAGACGATTTGCGCAACAATTCCGAGGGTTGCAATTCGAAGGAGATAAAAAATATATATTATTCATCGAATGAAATCGTAAATGTCTTTATTAACATGTCATTACCATAGGGTTAATACGAAATCTAATGCGTCACGCTACTATGCAATACAGATATAGTTTTTTTCGTAGATGTTTTTTCTTCTTCTCCGTCATCACCCATTTATTTGGTGCGTAGAGGGGCGTTTAAAATTTGCGGTAGAAGTCGGTTTAGGTTATAAAGGTGGAAGCCTTCGGTGTGTCATTAAACAGGAACAGTGAGTATACAGCGTCCGCGCGAGCGACGCGAGAAGTCTTCGTCGTAAAACCACGACAGCTCACGATATCTTCTTGACGTCTCAGATCGCGAAAACTTCTGACGCGATTACGGTTTCGTAGAGAGATAATTGGACATAAAAGTGTGGTGCCAAAGGCTGATATCTTCGCACAAAATCATCACTCGTACGCAGATGGGTGGATGTCAGAGTGCAGAAAACTTGCAGTGTCATTCTAATACTCAAGGCAGTGCTAAACTGCACTAGGTGCAAAAACGTTTCTAGAGCTGGGGATCAATAAAATCGACTCAGAAGTAGATGAAAAAGAAAATGGCTGTCATCTTGCATTCACCTCAGACTAATGCTCAAGGGTTTATATGATTAATTGTGATGGCAATAGATGGATCGACAGAAAATACGCCCTTTTCATAACGGGTAGGAGACTTGTGTTTGAGCCAAGTGAAGATTTTGTTGGTAGAGGTAGGTAGAAAGATAATAAACTTTGTTTAGGCCCACAAAAAGTCATAGATAACTGCGGGAAAGTCCTGTTTCTGGATGGAAGACCAAGCCTCACCGTCTCGCCATGGATCTTCGAGACTGCCTGCAATTGTTGTAGCCAGTCGGGGCTCTTGAGCAACAAATAAAAAGTGTCTTGCGAGATCTCTTCATTCGTGTGGCACTGAAAAAAAAGCATGTATTACTATTATTATTATTATTATAATTAGTAGTAGTAGTAGAACTGAATTTTCTGATGTTGCCCAGCTGTATTATGCTTCTTATGCAATAAAAACTATAGAACTTCACAACCCGAAATCTTGCACCTAATAACAGTATATGCACTACTTTTCCTACTTTCTTTTACTTCTGCCTACGTTTCCGCTCACATTCTCTAGTCAAGCTTTGCTCTTCCAGGCTTGGTATAGCGTGCGCCCGAGACTATATGACCACACTCAATTTAAACATGCTCCATTTTCACACTCTACCTACGCATTGACATTTTTCTTTGCCTATTTTCAACCTACAACTTTGCTTTGCAAGGTATCCCAACCTTGCTTTAAACCGCAAGGAGCTTCCCCTGTAAATATCTTCATTTGTAACCCTGCTCATTTGGTTCAAAACGCTGATTTGAATAGCAAACACAGCTGGAAACTGCTGGTTGAATGCAGTTTCAGGCCACACAACATTTGAAGAGCTTCCGAAATGGACTTCACAAGAGATTTTAGTTTGACTATTGTTTTTCAGGACTAACAAATAAAAGGCACCGATATCACGCTGCATTTTGTGTTGTGTGACTATCCCCCCTCCTCACTGTAGCTTAAAGAGGTCCTATATAAGTTCCTCCACTCCACAAGGTTAGCTAAATAGCGGACTGGGCTAGTTGAGTGCGCATGCGTAAGGTAAACAGCGCTTAGAAACGCATTACTTGGGACAGGAAACAGGTGGGAGAAGAGCCGACTTCCAAATTAAACTTTATTGACAACAAGGTTCTTATGAATAATGTTGTTGAAATGGGCGGTAACATTCCAGACGTCATCTCGAAGAGTGACCTGGGCCCAAAGTTCAAGGTTAAAAAGAGGCCATTACCCACAAAGCTTCTGGAACCTGTGCGACAGGTCGCCAACCGCGGTACGATACAAGACAGCGACAGATGCGTGTAGGAAAGCCTGGACGCTATTTTGCGCGATAAGCCCAATAAAAGTGGTTTGCCTGTTGTTAATGTTGCTGCTTACCTCGAGAACAATAAGCTATGCATTGTTCCGTCAGACGAAGAGGAAGAGTTCAGAATCCGTTTCCTAGATCTAAAGATTTAGTTTAGGAGGATCACACGTGCTGGTGTTTCGAGCTCCGTTCGGAGAAGCGTATTCTCCCGCTCTCGTCAGCGCAAGGAAAACTAGTGAAGACAGCCATCATACAGTCATGTTTCCAGAGCGCTTTGGAGAGGTACTGCCAACACGTCTCTGAAGCTTGTCTCCTAGCCCAGTCGAAGCCTTGAAAGAGAAGGGTACCCATGCCCTTTGCTCATTTTGGTGGTGGAGGCAATGCACAAAAAAAGGAAGCGTAAGGGCAGTGACGGCAACAAGGAGCGCACCAATTCGGATTAGCGGGACAGGGTGTTGGTCATTCCATATATGCACTCTGTGTTCAATCGTCAAAAGAAAGTCGGGCATTACGTCAATGTGAACGTAGTTTTTTGTGCTCCTGAATGGTAGTCCCAGTTGACAAACAGGTCCTGCCCCGCAAAGTGGCACGGTAAATTTCATGATCGAGCACAGGACGCAGCTTGTCGACAATGCGAAGAACGTGGTGCCGAAGATCCCTGTTATCGTGGTGCGTGTTACGTGGTACAGACTGGCAGATGTCTAAACCAACTCTTACGGGAACACGCTAATGACGTTCGTATTGAAAATATGTCTTTCTGGCATTACACTTGTGTACGCGTTGGTGCACTTCGCAGTCTGAAAGAACCACAGTTGTGAATGAGATGAAAAAAAAAAGAGTCCGCGCATATCACATGTGGGCTGCTCAGAAGTCACGTAAAAGCAGCGTGTGCGTAAGCAAGCCTGTCAGCTGCACTGCCAGACAGGAGCTTTGATTTTTTGGATGCGAGCGTCTGCGCAGTAGGCCGAAGTGATTGTGGACGTTTGTAGTAAGTTGCCATCGTTTTATCAGTTTTCTAGGCCTTTTTTTGCTGTTTCATTGTTTTTTTCGCGAGCATATTTATCAAATATTTCTTAGCGAATAAATTTCACTTAAAAGTCGGCGCTTGTGCCGTCTATTTTTTATCCGTGTCTGCGTATTTCTCGCGCTGTTAACTTTGATTGAAGTCTACAAGGGATTGCTGAAACATTAATGGCTCTGAACCACTGCATTGGGTTATATCTGTACACGGGCGTTAATGCCCATCTGTGGGTGACAAACAAGAATATTTTTTTTTCAAAAACGTTTTGTTGAAAAGAAGTTTGTACTTCTGTGCTATTAGCCAAAGAATATAAGCTCATCTGTAGTTTTTGAACGAGTAAAATGGTCGTATAACAAAGTGTGGGAATATTTTATACGTCACTGTAAATAAAAAAAGGTTGGCTTATCGACACGATTTTCTTGTGGAGTTATTCCATTCTTAGCACCAGTATATTCATAATATCATGCTGCGTTGGTCTGATAGTACATGCCGGTTGACAATGACGCGAAACTTCAAATTAAAAACTAAGAAAACAAACTAAGAAACTGCCTTGTAATATGTGCGTTTCTTTTTTTCGAGCTGTGCATGCGACATACCAACGAAGAGACATCATGTGTTGACGTCTGATTTGAGCATATAAGAATAAATTCATTTAGGCAAAATAGGACCACACAATAACACTTTCTCGTCGTACTTCTTTCAGAGCTATGACAGAAGTACTTGATCCATACTTGCAAAAAAATGTTCACCTCTTTGCACGCTACTTTCCTGGAGAGACTCTGAGAGAGTGGGATATGCAAAGCATGGTTGTTAGCGAGCGGCACGCTTTAAAGTGACGTGTTTGCAAACAATGCTATCTCAAATTTGTCGAGTATACCATGATAGCATTCCCCTAAACCCTTCTATTAATGGCAAAAAGAAGTGAAAGCCATCAGATATTAGTGCCAGACTAATTGCGAATGGGACTGTGCACGAACATATGGCAGGAAGACTCATGTGTATCAGGGCCGCAAGTATACTTAGAGTGCACACGTTGCACTATTTACTTTTCTTTGTTTTCTCGAATACATCGAGCAAAAATCCGTCTGTATCGCTTTTGATCGGGGTTCAATCTCTTCTCAAGCCGTATAAATTACCGCCTCGCACGCGGGTTACACCATTGGCTTTACAAATGCCGGAAACCTGACTTGCATCGCAAATGAACACTTCCGGCCCCTGCACCACCACAGCAAAAATGCAAGCTTTCCTTTTTCCTTTTCCTAGCGCAAAGTCACTTCTCTGATAGCAAAGTTCTTGCGCTTTTTGTGAGCGCCTCGAGTTGCAGAGAGCCGTGCACCGAGGAAAGTTGGAAATCAGCCTTTCGTCACGAATTCAAAGAGCGCTTGTAGGAATCTGCTTCCAGCAAACACAATTTGTCGTCACTTGCTGAGTGCGGCGACGTATACGTAGTCAAGCACGACATCTATACTAATTCAAAGCAAACACCCATAGATAAGGTGCCCTAGTGCGATGTGACGTTGATGCTTCGCTTGTTCAACAGCTTTTCAGTAGATAATTAGCATCTCTGAGTGGTGTTTTTCTTGAAAGCACTCAGTGAGAAAATGTGGACCTGATACGGCTCATAGCATGAGCCATACTTACGAATAATAGATGGCGAGTAGTGGAAGAAAGCCCGCTATGAGAGCCACCATTATGACAATTGAAGTTGTCCGTAGAACTATCTCGATGAGTACAATAACACCAGCTGAAAGTGTCGCGTTAGGCGCCCTATTTGTTCCACTTTGTAAAAATTTACCGCTTCCCTTTTTCTCGGAGCTTCCGGAACTGCGCATAAAGCTAAGTAAGTTGAGGGTGAAGTAGGTATACTTTAGTCCAGACTGCTTCACTGAATATAAGGTAACAAGATGACCTATAACTATGGCACTCTCTAACGTGAAATTTGATCTCAGATGTGCTAAAGGTTTCAATATATGAATCTAAACGCAGCAAGAATAAGGTACAGTCATTTGAAAGTGCGTGAGAGAGTCCGACCGGCTGTCATCCTGACCTGCTTGTATCTTCGCAAACAAGATCTTTCTTGCTCCACCGAGAAATGCGGATTAGTAGGGTTTACTAGCAGGGCCATGACACCCTATACCCTGTTTTTATCAATGGCCAATATGTCTCACACAAAAAGAGCCATCGCTTTCTTCGAGTTATTGCTTCTGTCCGTCCGCGCGACCATCCGCGCGCCCATTCATGCATCCTTCCGTCTGTTCATACGTCCGTCCGTGAGTCCGTCCATCCGTCTGTCCTCCCGTTCATGCGTTCAACCGTCCGTACGTCCGTGCGTCCATCCATCCATCCGTCCATCTGCTCGTCCATCTAGTGAACACTCCAAGTACCACTATCTCACATCTCGCATCCCCTGCGGCACATACTCGCTCTAGAGCAGGTATGGGCCACTGGTCGCTACGTGCTACTCCATACATACAAAATAGCGGCAGAACTACGCCCAAAGGATCTTCGCCCTAAATAAAAAATAGGACGTGGAATCCAGCATCGAAATTTTGTAATGCACACTGACAATTCCCAAGAGGGGCACCAATTATTATTCCAACAAAAAGAAAGATGACCGTACTCTTGTACTGGTAATTGAATTTTCACGGATACCTAAAGTAAAGAATATTTACTAAATCGGGATTCAGTGAGAAAACTGGTATCAGGTACAATGGACCTTCCAGGACCATCTAGGGACCACCGCGCGAGAGTGTCAGCCATTTAATTTATAAATATGCCTCAGTGACCTGGTACCCACACCAACCGTACTGTATATAAGTGTTTCGGGGGAAAAGAAGCGGAAGCATTCCAAAAAAAGACTCGAAAGAGGACGCTGAGGTTATGGATCCACATACAGATAGCCAATCAGTAAGAACAACAACTGCCGAATCATCGATAGAAAGCTTTCAAAAGGCCGAAGTAATTGCTAAAGGTTCTACTTGAAATAAAGATGCGCAATCTTGGAGGCGCACAGAGAGTGACAAAGACCATGTTTTTGAGGAGATGTCTACCCCCCCCCCCCCACTTTCTCTTGCCACATGGATGAATCAGTAGCAATTAAAATAGTAATTCCCAATTCAACATTTCCGATGGAGGCGGAGATGTTGTAGGCCCGTGTGCTCAGATTTGGGTGCACGTTAAAGAACCCCAGGTGGTCTAAATTTCCGGAGCCCTACACTACGGCGTCTCTCATAATCATATAGTGGTTTTGGGACGTTAAACCCCACATATCAATCAATTCCCAATTCAAGTAGATATCCTTCTAATAAACCTCTTAGATATCTGTTCGGTAGAAGTTTGGCATTAGAAGGGATTATATCATCAAGTTTATACTACGAATAACGTTAACGTTCACAAATTATATGTTCCTCTAGATCACGTTGTTAGTTTTTTCTGAGATTTACACGATCATAAGCTTTATGTATATTCTTCTGTTTCACGCTGCCGCACTGTTTCACCAGTGTATGGGTGGCAATGCCTGTGTCAAGCAGACAATGTTCTGCCTTTTGCCTTTTTCCAAGGCTCGGTCTGTGTCTAAAATAACCACTTAGTACTAATAATTCAATTTTCATTTTTGCCACTGAGTTATTTGACAGAATGATGCGTATGTTAATGTGTTCTATAGCTGGTCGTTAAGAAGCAAAATTTGAGGCCTATCTTCAGACCAAGGCTCATTAAAGAATGTTCTCGAGTGGGAAACGAACGGCGATGACCACCCCACTACACTTTGTCATCTTCTTCTTTTCCATATCTCTTCTGCATTCGAACAAGGCCAAACCAAAACTGAATCACCACAGCGTGCAAGGGACAAGTGATTGTACTATTGCGGCACCTACTTTCTCCTTCTTTCCTTCTTCGAATCCCGCCATTCTAGGCCCCCAGTGTAGAATAGCGAACAGGACGTGCATCTCTACATTTATTTTCTCTTCCTGCCCCGCCGCGGTGGTCTAGTGGCTAAGGTACTCGGCTGCTGACCCGCAGGGCGCGGGTTCGAATCCCGGTTGCGGCGGCTGCATTTCCGATGGAGGCGGAAATGTTGTAGGCCTGTGTGCTCAGATTTGGGTGCACGTTAAAGAACCCCAGGTGGTCTAAATTTCCGGAGCCCTCCACTACGGCGTCTCTCATAATCATATAGTGGTTTTGGGACGTTAAACCCCACATATCATTTTCTCTTCCTCCTCCGGCTCGTTTGGTCGTGGCTGCGTATAAGTTCAACATTGACCAGGCATCTATGTCTGTAACCGAACTGGTCAGTGCACACAACAATAATCATTAAGGTGTTGCCGCTATTATAAATGTATGATAGAAATACATACATTTGCTTCTATTTAAACCTATATACAATGAAACACAGTGCCACTGGCCTTGCAACTTCACAAAGCGAAATCGCTCATTTCTTTTTTATGTTTTGGGTATCGTTATTGTGAGCTCTTGTATCGCACCTGCTCATTATCGTTTTTCTTCCAGCATTGGAAGTACATCAAATATCAAAATATCAATATTTCTTGGCTAACAGGGGGATTCAAGCCTTCACCATGATGTTTTGTCAATGCAATAGCATCAAAGAGCTGGTTTAGAAGAAATTCCAGGGTCGGCGTCGTTGGTTGTGAGCGAAATGTTGTTATGTTGTCCGTAAACAGAAAGTCGAAAAAGGCGCTAATCAAATATATGTTGGAAATTTTCGGGTCAGAGCGAGGATCGACCTAAACCCATCAGCGTGGCAGGTGGCTGTTCCAACTGTAAGCCACGATATTTTTTGAAACTGCTTAGAAAAAGTACACTGTACGAAACTCATGCAGGGCAAGGATCCCCCTGAACAAAATAAAATTTGCGAGGCCGAAGCGAAGAAAGCCAGTGGTCAAAACATGTGAATTAAGCAAGGAGTGCGTAGGTTTGCCTGTTGCCCTATGAACGCGTGAAGGGCTCTTCGCTAATTCGCCAAAGAAATGATGATGACGTAGTAGGTACTTAACAAGTGAGCTTACAGTGGGCTTTTTACGATACTTAGAAATGGCCAATATCACGCTTACAGCGGTTCGTCTCTGCCATCTCCTTACAGCGCTACTGAGGCATGCACCGAGTACCGAAACAGGTGATGCGCCCGGAAGTCAAATAACTATCACGATCTGCTCTTGAAGGCAAATCTCAAGCGTTTTTCAATCATTTTTCTGCCAAGCGCTGGCGTGCGGAGCGTTGCCGCCTCATGCAGTGTTTCCCTTTGAATAACAAAAGAACATGCACGCAAGCTCTTTCGAATACGGAAATGATTGACACTACATTGAAGGCACGACAACCTAGAATTACAGGGCCTAACTACTAACCTGCTGATATCCTCCTAGCTGCAAAGAAAGAAAACAGAGAACATGGCCCCCTCATAAATTTAAATTTTATTACGGCTGAAAAAAGATTCGTGGCTGCTTGTGATTTCTCGCACCTACGTGCTGTTATTTGCGACTCCTTTCACGCGGATCCTCAATGCGGCCACGCCGGTGTGATAAAAACGCATGGACGCCTCCGGCTGCGGTACTATTAGCGCGGAATGTACCAATTTGTCCGACGGTACGTACGTTCGTGGTCCAAATGTCAACGCCGAAAAAGCCCACCGAACATAGACAATGAACAACTGCAGCCATTCCCTTGCCCATCCCGGCCTTTTGACCGCATAGGAATTGACTTGTACGGTCCCCTTCCCTACACTCCTGACGGGAACCCCTGGGTGGTTGTCGCTATCAATCACTTGACACGCTATGCTGAAACTGCTGCGCTGCCAGAGGCTACATCACATAAAGTTGGCTTGTCTATTCTTCACAATCTTGTTCGTCGCCATGGTGCGTATTGTGAGCAACTTAGTGACCACGGACGTACGTTTATTTCTGAAGCCGTACAAGCCCTTCTTTGTGAATGCAACGTTGTGCATCGGACAACCAGCGCCTACCATCCGCAAACAAATGGAATGACCGGACAGTTTAACCTCACACTGGGCGACATGTTGTCTATGTACGTGTCCGCTGACCACCCCAACAGGGACCACATACTCCCCTTTGTTACTTACGCTTACAATAGCGCCACTCTGTCTACGACAGAATTCTCTGCGTTCTTCCTCCTCTATGGGCGCGAATTTTCCTCATTCATGACATCATTCTCTTGCACTGTCCGGACGCTTCAGAATCGACAACTCTATCCCAAGTCGCCACCTATGTGGAAAATTGCAGGCAATTCGCACGTTCCTTAACCACACAAGATCAAGCTTACCAGAAGGACCGTCACGATGAAAACTTGCCTCCCCAGTCATTTTCGCCCAGCACGTCTGTATGGCTTGGCGTTTCCTCATCTGCTTCTGGTCTTTCCACCAAGCTACTGCCGAAGTACGAAGCCCCTAGCGAGTCCTATGTTACTGGTTAACTATATTGTTAAGCTGGTTCAACCATCGACAGACCAACGCCGTCACGGCCGTGAGACTGTTCATGTCGATCGGATGAAACCGCACTACGACCCACCAGTCCTACCCATTCCATAGGTCACCAGAATGGCTCCTTTTCTGGAAAGGGGAGGGGGTGATATTTTAGCATCGATATATGGCACAGACAGAAGCACCAGTGAAAGAAGAGAAGGAAGAGTGCTGTTGCTGCTCGCGCTCACTGCAATTGACAGCTGCGCATTGTTTTCCCCGTTGCGTTCGGCCAGTATCGTTGTTTATTGGTGTTTTCTTAATGTCTTCTGTAACTTTTACTCTCTTGTCGTGATGTGAACGCTCGCCATCGCGAGTGTTTTTGATCTGTAGGACTTGGTCCTTGCTGCCTAAATCTAGGTGGGAGAAACGTCTTTTATCTTGCTTTTAACGCATGCAAAAGCCCATCAAAAAGGATGCTTCACTCGTTGTGTTCTTTTGTTTGTTTTACTTGCCTATTCCTAATGTTGTTGTTCTTTTCTGGTAATTTTTAAAAGCTGCAAAATCGTATTTGTGCCGCTAATGTTGCATAGACGTTTTTCATTCGCCATTCGCAATTTGTACGTGTTCCGTATGCACGTATGCTCGGGTGTACCCGTCTGTTGCGTCAGATATAATTTGCCCATCCTGGACATCCCATCGAATTGCGCCGTGTCTTTCAGAGCAATCGCCACAAAGTGTACATCATTTTATTGTCTCGCAATCACGTCATTATGTCCACCTTTCAGATTTGATCATGTTACAAGAATGTTGCGTTGCGAAAGGCTACCAAGGCCAAGCAAGCGCCTTCGAGTTTTCTTTCTGTTTTGCTTTTCGGACAATGCAAGTCAGTTGTGCAACAGGTAAGATAGTTGGTGATTCGTAGCTCATGGTACGCAAAACTTCCCTTTTAAATGCGTCTCATTGTTTCGCGAATTCCCTTGATTGAACTGGTTTGTGCACAATTTTTGTCAAATCTCTGCATGTAGACAGTTTCCGTGGCTGGAGTTCAGTGGCTGGAGCACCGAATTCACCCGTTCAATAACGTTAGATAGAACTTTGCTTGGCTGGTCAAGTTTAGTTGCCCAAGTTCTGTATTCACTAGATGATAACGTTTGATGAGGTTTTGTGCAAGATAATGCACTGTTACGTTTCAACGGCTGCACTGTGCACGCCACGCATAGAGGATGTGTTGCGATGGTTTGGCAGCGTTGTGGTTTTTGAGACTTTCTGTGGAATATTGTGTCACTTAGATGGGATTTGTGTTCTAGGCGCACTCTATTTCTGCTGTCTGATTGAATTTTTTATGTGCCAAATGCTGGGTCATTTTGGTAGCTTTCTGTAAACAACTCCTCAAGACCAGGTTAGTATTTGCTTCGTAATGCTATGCAAAATGGGCGTGTCGTGGTAATTATTGTTTGTTTTTTGCTATGGGACATGGTTCTGGTGTATTTCGTCTTTAAGGAAAAAAATGTGATTATTATTGGGGACGTAAGGGGGTGGTTGTTGGGAGAAAAACCAAATGCAAATGTTCTCATGGCCGATGGCATCACGATGCTAAAACCCATGTCTTCACAGTTCATATTTTTCTCGCGTGCGAACAAGACGGGGAAAGTCGCACATCAAAACTACTTATAAAACTTATGTCCTGTCAAGCATCTTTTTGGAGAATTTCGGAAATGCTGCAGGTAATCTTAACTGTTCGAAAAATGATTGATGCCAAGTTTTCAAATTGGCACAACATCTTGCGGATAGGACCATCTACTTAAAGCATGCCGACGTCTTTGCGGATTGTTGTCATTTGAGGGGGACGACGGAATGGGTCATAGCTAGGCTCTGTGCAACGTACCCGACATGAGTGCTTGGGAAGTGAACATCGACTCGTTGGGGACTACATTCTCTTCGCGCATTTGTCCTTTCGCGAGGTCCCCCCCGTCTCGCGGATGTCAACTTACAGAAACCAGAAAAACACACGCGAGCAACGGAACAAACATGGCCTCTCAATTCCTGTTTTCCTCAGTCTTTGATGTGGAGGGCGTGTGCACATATTTTTGTGTTGTGATGAAGCTATCGCTGCTGAGGCAAGTGATCAAGGAAGAATTTTACGTATATGTCGGGACATAGGCCTTTTTTTTCCACGGCAACCGGTATATACTTATATATACATACATGCAAAGACGTATCCGTATTGAGCACGTCTCTGTGTTCTTTCGATTTATCACGTGCAATGCGCCCGCCAGCCTTGTCACATGCCAAAGCGTGCTAGACTGCGAGAAAGTTTTTCTTGCCTTCTCTCTATAGATAAAGCGTAGAATTGTGTGAATGAATTTCTACGTCCATTTTATTTGGTTAGGAATACTTTTGTTTGACCCTGTACATAGGTTACACTGTGTAAATATTCTACATGTGCAAATGAGCTTTCATTTTTGTTTTTGCTTGTTTTTTTACTATGATTTTTTTGTTTATTTTGTTTTTCACACACAGTGCTGACCACATTAGGTTCCTTAGCTTCCGTGTCATCATGTGTTGTCTTTAATGCAAACTGCTACTCGTGCGACGTAGTTCTCTTACAAGCTGTGCCCTGTAGTTTGAGGGGCAGTAAAGTCTGCAAAAAATTTCTACAACTGCTTACGTTAAAGTAAAGTGCTGACTTTAGTTGAGATGCATGGTTACACAATAAAGGCTGAATCTTGCACTGGGTAAAGCTTTGTAAGTCATGATACACTCGTAATGAGACATCCAGAAACGCCTCTGAATTATCATACAAGCTTTACATCTCTGTGATCTAGTTGATTCTGACAATGCCTACCAGGTGTCTATTGAATTATACACGCTATATTATCGATTATTCAACGTTGCAGTAACGGGTTGCAGTGAAAAAAATTTTCATTATGTCCACTAATATTAATAAGCATCTACACGTGTTCTACGTACTTTTATTAGCCACTTTTTCTTGGAATTTACTTTAAAGTATCTGAGAATGCGCACTTTCACATGAAAGTTTTCTCGAGATTTACACATTCATGTAAAGTTTCTTTTGAGAAATCTCCACATTCACGTGAGATTTGCACGGAGGTTCCAATTGAGACAATGTTTGTACCTAACCGGCCGCTGCTATCGAACCTGCCTTTGTAAACAAACTTGTACTGTTAGCTGTTGCACTTTGTATAGTTTCACCCATTTAGTTAAGCTCTTCACAGGAGTTTAAAATCAATCGGAAAGTGTCACATTTGGTAGTTTAGTTCGTTCTTTTTCTATTTTTTTCAGCAGCAGCTATTTTGTGAGGGCAAATTTATGCAAGGAGTTTTGTAAATTTCTGTAGACAGTCCAAAATGCTTCAGTTAATAAGTCAGCCATAATACCATGAGTTGCGTACTTTATTTACAGATCTATAACAGTTGCTGATGATGACACCCAAGCAGAACCGGAAATGGCCAATGTTGCCTGCTCCTTTTTTTTTTACTTAGCCCAGTCGTCGTCCAAAGCCCAAACTCTTCCTGTTTTATTTTGTCCGCCACACGAAAGGTTTTAATGCATGTATTATTTTTTTAAATAGAAATAAATCGTACTGAAGTGGCGGGTGACTGCCGAAAGTCTTTATATGTGAATAAAAAAATTTAGGATAGAAAAAATTGGCTGATCCCCCACAGCGGGTATGAGCCACAAGTAAAGGGCAACAAGAACAAGAACAAGAGATGGTCGGCTTTAACTCTGCGTTTCCCCCAACAAACGTGTCTTCGGCTCACTGCTAAAGGCGCACGAACAACTAACAACGGCCTTGACAGAAGATCTGACACTAACGTTTCGTTCTCGTTGTACCATGAGTGTGCTTCGAATACATTGGGACAAAACATGGTTTCCGGCAGGGTTTCTGTTACCATTGCGACTAGCCGACGATCATTAGTGTCGTTTCAATGTCATTTCAATATTGTTCGCACATTTGACGCTACTAAAAAAACACTCTATTATAGCGTTTTCATTCGAAATCAACAATAGCGATGTATCTCAAACCACTTCATACAAATATTTAGGGGTTATTATTGACTCTAAGCTTTCATGGTCCTCCCACATAACTTCCATTTGCTATAAGGCATCCAAAATATTAGGTTATTTGCGTCAAAATCTGCATAATTCTACATTGAGCATCCGCAAACTAGCTTACTTAACAGTTGTACGTCCACAGTTAGAATATGCCTCACTAAATTGGTCCCCTCACGAACTCTATTTAACACACATGATCGAAGTCAATCAAAACAGAGCAGCCCGCTTCATCATTCAAAACTACGAACGTCGCAGCAGTATTTCTCAAATAAAACATGATATCGAGTTACAGTCATTCAAAATTCGCTGTAAGATTGCCCTCCTAGCGTTGTTACACATATATATTCATTGTATGAAGGCATCTTCTTTCCCTCTGCACACACCGGATTTCCGGTAAGCACGTATCAAAATCAGCGCAGCTTTACGCGTCTTTTTGGCAGAACACACGCATTTGATCTATCCGCTATACCACAGGCAATTTCGCTGCTGAATGATCTTCCTGATGCGATAGTTTCAGTGACTAACAGGAAGGTGTTCCCAGAGCAGCTAAACTCTCAATACACCTAGCATCACTTCATCACCACTTCACCACTTCATCACATTTTTTTGTAATTAATATCTTAGTTATCAATGCCGTTGTTAAGTTGTATCTAATTTATAGAGTTCTAGTCTTTGTGTTCTTATTCTTTTTTGTTTGTTTTTATGTATATTTCCCCCCCCTTACCCTATGCTCTAAAGAGAGCCTGTAAGGTGGGTAAAAAAAATAAAAATTATAAAAATAAAGGAATAATTAATTAAATAATGATTACAATGTACATTGCATGAAAAGGTTTTTTTATGTTTGCTATGTTCAGTCTGCCTTGTGATTGCCTTTTAACTCTATCCAGCACGGTGGCCACCACAGGTAACCACCTTTTATTCATTATTTTTTTTCTTCAAGCACTTGAGCTCAGAGCATGTGATTTTCAATGGCACATTTTTCGAAGCTTTCGACAATCTAATAAAGCTGGCGCTACTTCGTTTGGGCTTCAGTGTGACATGTTACGCTGGTATTCTTCCGCCTGCTATCGTCCTCAAGGCGTGCTAGGTGGTGGACACTATATATTTTTATAGATATAAAAATATCTGCGGTCCTTATTATGTTTAGAGCTTAATAAAGCAGGTTGTATGAGTAGCTAACGCAAAGAAATTCAGAAATAAAGAGCTGTACTTGGTCACTAAAGACCGCCTTGTCGACGAAGTTGGTGGTCACCTGGGGTAACCCCGTGAATGGAGGATCTTCGTAGGCTGGTGATACATAATATGGGTGTGGCGGCTGCGGGCACGCCGACCATAGAAGAAGACAACGATGAACGATGGCTAGCTAGCAGTTAGCACTGAGCGACCGCTGAAACACCAACGAGACACACCAGAAAAAAAATTTCATCATCCTCATGATCGTATCGGAAGCTTGAACGAGTAAAGACGTGTTTTTTGTGCCTTAGAACTGTCTTTAAGGTGTTCCTGGCCAGCTGCCGCCAGAACCCCACAATACATATTGCGGAAGTGTGAATTTTCCAGAATTGTGCGATTCCTAGTACTGACCTTAAGTGTTGGCCAGCAGATCACCTTTAGTCCGCCGACACGAATGAAGCGCCCGTGACAAGTGTACTACTTATCTTTGCGCACTATTATCTTGATAGAGTCAGTGATCATGTCATTCGAGTTGCTGATACTATAAAATCGAGAAGGGAAAAGCTGCGATCCATCAATAGCACCGCGACGCTGAAGTTGATCACCTGCGATGACCAGCATGCCCGAAGGCCCTTAGAAGGGCGATTATATATCATTTTTCTATTGTTCTAATAGATTTGTTTTGCAACATATATACAAGCGCTCGCAAGAATGAGAATAATGTGCACCTCACACAATGCCTCTTCGCCCCTTCGGGGAAAAGAGCAACGGGTCATTGTGTGCATAGCAGAGTGCTTTGTGGCCTTTCACCGAAAGAGACCGTTCCTGCACAGTGGCCACCTCAGGTGACACCTCATAAATTTTTTGCTAAAATTACCAATTGTTTGTTTCTTGTGAGAAAACCGCTTTCTGCAAAAGTGTTCACTATTTTTTCAATGAAAGTACGTTTTCTGCAAAAATGGGAGTTGGGTGCACGAAAGAGTCAGACGTGGTAAATCTCGTATCAAAGAGCTGAAACTGCAGGAAACATACTCCTTAAGGTTGTAAAATTCGTGTGGGAAATTATTTCAAGAAATCTCTGTACAAACCTATTATAATACAGATAAGTGTTTTTTAATCAGCCATATGGCGCACAAACACCTCCGGTATTTACAAAACTTGAAATTTTAAATGTACGCAATTAAGTTATATGAACTTCATCTAATATTTTACATAAGATTTGATATACGTCACAACAAAAATAATTTGATAACTCTTTGGAACTTGCAGCAAAACAGTTCTCATGCACCTTGAGACACACAGAACTCTGGCATATACCACGCCCGCGAACAAACTATGATTTGCAGATGTTACAGTCTAGCGTCCTTCGGATACTAAATATATGTGTATATTTTAAATAGCTTTGTTTTGCAACGCAAAGACTGTTTCTGTATACTGCTTCAATTTGCTTCGGCTAAAGTGTCCGCTGCTGAGTAATCAGAGGTGGGGCCAGTCAACTTCGACTTCAACTTCAACTTTATTATTTCTTCTAGTAGAAACTGGAAACGTTTTCCGGGGCTAAATGCTGCTGTCAGCAGCTTGTCTGGGCTCGGGAGGCGTTGAACATGGCGGCGCGAGAACAAACATTTTATTACAAAGGAAATAACAATCAATTGCATGATGAGAGAAATGGTGAACATTATATGGTACAGATATTTGCATTAAAAGACAAAGCGCTCAAACAAATACAATCAGTTGATATATATTGTTATACACGAATGTGACGTATACATGCTTACATTTTAGTGAAATACATCAATTCCTTACGAGATAATTTAGCAACGTGAACACAACTGTTCAGAATTTTCGGCTAATTGCGTTTGAAGTACTGAAGCTTATATTCGGTGCGAAAACGTGGTACAAACCAAGGTTCAGCGTTTCTTAGATGCACAGGTACATTGTAATGCTTGAAGGTCACTACGGATATAAGGAAATTGCTGCATTCCTTCTTCGCAAAATAAAATATTTTTAAAACGCGGTATTTGTAGTACCAATCTCAGGCTACATATACGTAGCTTTTTTTTCATCTTCCAAACCACATCTGAAGTTTTTGTACAATGCGTGGCAAAAATAAGCCAAACTTCAAATATTTAGAAAAGTCTGCTTCCATGCCTTCTAAGCCAGAATAGGTTGTAATAAGTATAAAGAGCAATTAAACAGCTCTTACATACTTGGTTGCTTTATTCCTGACAAAGTGAGCTCTCGGTCCTTCCTTTTTGAGTGCAATATAAAGAAAAGGAAACTCCGAAGAAAGTTTGCACTGAAAGGAGAATAAATTCTCTACGATGATGTGCGAACAATAATAACTCATTTGGCCGTGCTAGAAGAACTATATGAAATGTTATAGTAAAACATGACATCTGCCAAATTAACTTTGGTTAAAGCAGATTTATGGAAATAACGAAAGCCTTATTATTAAAAGAATGAAAGGAGATAAACAAAAAAAAATAAAACACCCACACTTGTGCTTACCCGAAGGTGTTGTATGCAACGCGGCTGCCAAAAGACTGATTCTTTACTTCGGCAAAATTGGCACTAGGTGTTCAGCCCTTGGGAGGCACGTGGTTACTGATCAGAAAGTTGTTTTCTTGTGTGCACTCAAGGAAATTTCAAAGGAATGTTTATTTTCAGAAGGGCTTAAGCTAAGAGAAACAGCGTTGCTATGCGGCGTTCGGCCGCTAATGGCGAGCCTGTACGTGAGCTGGCTTTGATCGTGTGCTCGGGTGGCACTCGTAGAATGAGTGTTGCTTATTGGGCTCATCGTTTTTGAGTTTTTGCTTTCAACACTAGCAAATGTGAATTTGTTGGAAAGCAAATAACGAAGTAGAAGTTTGTCGCAGATAAAGTTTCACGGCTCTTAAAATCCACTCTTAAGTGCCTGGCATTTTAAGACTGCTCGTTCTGGTCGGATAAAGTGCAAGTCCTTCTGTTTTTGCAGTATGATGCTGTTAGTTTGTATGGACTTGTAACGCGTAAGCGGAAACTAACTGTGTGAAAGAGAGTCGTGCAATTTGTCTAGTGCCAGTGAACTGTTTATTTTTTTGCAGCGCCGAAAATGTACCACTCCTGTTTAAGGAGGATGCTTGTTAGGGGGAGACAGTTCGATGTTCCCGCAAAATTTGACCGTGACTTCGTGTGAGGACATCATGAGAGATTATGAAAATTAGGAAGACACCTGCCGCACAATTTTTTATCTTAAATATAGTTGCAGTGTGTTATAAGGGTAATGATTATTTGAAATAAAAAATTTAGAAATCGGCCAGCTGACACGCACACACAAAATTAGAGTGAGCTGGCTTCGCTATAGTGGTGCCAAGCAGTGTTGCAAAAAATTAGCGTCTTCTTTCTATTCCAGTTCAATTGCGGGGATTCGTAACTTCCCGCAGTTCCATTCATTTCAATTTCTCGGAATGAAAAGCTTCACCTATTCCCACTCTGAAAATGGCCAGGCACTTTATTACCATTTCAGTCATTTCTCAACGTGGAAAAGACATCGTTCCTTTTTTTGGGCTTAGAATGAACGTCCAATATAAAGCGGATGCCATCAGGTGCATTATGGATTGAACCAAATACGCATAACAAGGTACCAAAGTCCGGGAACAGTAACTTAGTAACATTATCCTGTATGCAGTACAACCATCCTACTGTATCTCATAAGGGCTGTTCTCAGCCCTTATGAGATATCAGCACTCACGACTGTCAAGCACGCCACGCGAGCATGAAGTGAGGAGAACATTCCATGTTTGCCTGTGCACACGTATGCAATGTTTTCCTTACTGCATAGGTTATGAGTGTTGGGATAATGATGAGGCTGTGCATAGAGTATTCACTATTTTTGTGTGAAAGTATCAATGGGGATCAACGCACAGAGTTGATTTGTTTCTTTTTGTATAAGAAAAAGAGAGAGCGAGCTCTTTATAGAAAAGCAGAGAATTTAGCCGGCGTTTGTGTGTCACTGACTTGCTACTCTGCGTGGGGAAGGGGCTTGGGGACTGAAAGGCGAAAAATGAGAGAGAAAAACATAAAGAAACTGAACGGAAAGCAACAAAAAAGTAAAAAATACTGACATTTTTTTGTCTCTTGGGTGGGGACGTGGGCTGACAGCATGACTTCAGTTTTCAAGGCGCCCCTACAGTTTGTCTAGCTGACCGATATTGTCTAAATACGTGAATAAAATTTTCATTGCTTGCCTCTGTTGCGTGAAGCTTTGGAAAGGGCTCAGGACACAATCAACTGATAAAGTTTTTTGGGTTACCAGATGCATGCAGTGTTCATAGAGCGCACGCTCATTGGCATACGCTCGGCACTCAAACAAGATATGCTTTACAGTTTCTATGGAGCCACAGTTGTTGCAGTATTGACTATCTACTTAACCAAAGCGATACCGTAAATTATTTCAATAAGCTCTGTTCAGCCGGAGACGGTGGTAGAGAGTTTCCAGGTGTCGAGGGATTCAGGATGGGTGTATAGTCTTTAGATGTGATGTGGGTCAATAGAGGGAAGGAAAGCATGATGATGCGTCGAGAGGTACTATAGGCTCTTCTTTTTTTCAGGAGCAAGCGTTTTAGCCAGCTAGAAAGCATCTGATTGAGTGAAATAGGTTCACCTGTAATTTTGCTTTTGAAGCCCTTTGCGTGCTGCTTCATCTGCTTTTTCATTGGTCAGTATACCGAAATGAGCCGGTATCCAATGAAATGTGATAGCGTGAACCGCGAAAATAGCCAAGTGGTGTAAGTATGCTAAATCAAATGAAATCGGGTGATAATTTAGCGGAAGACATCCTGCTTCCGCTACAGTTTCCGAGCCTGATGAGCTCTTCGGAAGGCCTAGACAGACTCGTAGGTAATTGTTTCGTGCGGCTTCTGGTGTTCTATTGTTTGTTGGTGATAATCGGTCAAGCACCGGTAGGCCATATTGCAAGGTACCTTCGATATACGCTTTCTCAAGCAGGACTATTGATCGGCACTTGCATCCAAATCGTGTTCCCGCCATGAATTCGAAGAGTTGTGATGCTGCAGATATTCTCGCACGAAGTTTTTTTTTTTCACCTAAGGAGACCAGAAAAGAATTCTGTCGATGTCGATGACTATCCCAAGAAATGGCTGAGACCATACATAGGTCACTGGCCGGCCACCAAGGAGGAGCGGATACTTGGTCATCTTATTTCTCGTGAATGCGATGGCTGTGCTCTTTTTTAGAGAAAAGTGCATACCGCGAGGAGCCAAATACGTGGAGAGGTTTCGTAAAGCTTTTTTGAAGACGTTGTTTCGTAACAAAACACGAACTTCAAGCACTCCAGATACAGATATTGTCGGCGTAAATTGTGATGGGCAGTCCTCGCGGCAATATCCTTGTTATATGTATTAGGGTGACGTTGAAAAGGAGTGGACTGAGCACTGCGCCCTGGGGTACGCCCTTCTCTACTGCGCAGAACTCTGAGACCGCTTGAAGTGCTCATATATATCTCCTGTTCTTTCGAATAGCTCTCAATTCGTTTATACAGTCTTCCTTCAAGGCCAAGACTGACCATGGCTGCAAGAATGGCTTGGTGAAAGATGGAATCAAAAGCTGCTTTTATGTCGAGAAAGATAGCAACTGGAATGCGTCCAGCAAAGAAGTCCTCTTCAATTAAAGAGACGAGGAAGATGACGTTATCGATAGCTGATCTGCCTTGACGGATTCCGTCGATTTCTTGAGGAAATTCATCGTGGGTTTCTAAAAATCAAGTCATTCGTTTATGAACCATCCGCTCCATAAGCTTTCCAACGCAACTCAGCAGGGCAACGGGTCTGAAAGAGGCGTAGCTTGTTTGGGTGCTTCGAAGGTTTCAAAATGGGCACTATTTAAGGAGTTTCTTTTCTGCGGGAGCCTCACCAGACAGCCATGAAGAATTATAATATTCTAGTAGTTGTAGGCGGGAGGTGTGGGCTAACTTAGCGATGGCTTCGTAGCTTATTTCGTCGTGACCGGCTAATGTGTGCCTGTTTGATTCGCTGAATGCGGGGTTCAATTCTTCAATCGTTAAAGGCGAATCCAATGCTGGCACTGTCTCTCGTGAGAAGTCAGACTTGTTGCTTGCGGAAGAGCTCCAAGGTATTGATGTTGATTATAACAGCGTGAAGTATCCTTCTGACAGCTCTTTGAGGGATTTCCGTTCGTGAAGGAAAAGTGCGGTGAAAGGATGCAGCTGTTAGAGTGGCGTTCGCATGCCTCTATAGATCCGCCATATTTTGTCTACCGGTTAAATAACGTCCAGTGTGGAGCAAAAGTCACGCCATCTTTGCCAGCTACGTTTATCCAGGTAACGTCGGATATGACGTTGTGTCCATCGGCAGGCTCGAAGGCCTTAAAGACACTTTGTGTGCAATACTTTCATTTCAGCTGACCTGCGAATAGCACACAGTTTTTCAAACTCCTCACCGTTTGATGGGATTCTGTCATTCTTAGCTGAAAAACGTGTGCCTTCTTTTAGGTAATAAGACATTGTAGTTAGTAATTCTTCGTCCTTTGTGTAAGCAGTAATTTTTTCGCTAGCGGCGTCTTTGAATGCATTTCAATCAGTATATCTTGTAATAAAGTTCTTTGTTGACATCTTCGCACCAACAGCTGATAACATGTTTGGGTAGTGATAACTCCCCCATGTTTCCATGTCGGTGCACCAGTGAAAGTTACGGGCAAGTGAGCTTGGTGCGAAGGTGACGTTGATGCTACTGGCAGTTAAAAAGCTTCGCAGATATGTGATACTGCCGTCATTCAAAGGTTCAATGAAGTGTTTTGAGAGTAGTTCTGAGTGTTTGGCTCCTCGCGCACGAGTGTGTGAGCTGCCCCAAACATCATTGTGGGCATTGAAGTATCCACAAGTGATGTGTGGTGAAGGCGTTCTTGAAATCAAATTTTCAAGTCTTGAGGCATCGAATAGCTTGCCTGGTTCCAGGTATACTCCAATGAGTGTGTATGCTTTTTTACCGATTGCTGCGATGGCGCACGCATATTTATTGTCGTTGTGGGGTGGGATGTCAATCTCGGAGGCCGAAATATCTCTGCGAATGCTTATGAATAATCTGCTGATATGGTCAAGTCGTTTTGAGCGATGAAATTAATACCAATTAATTCTGAAATGTGGTCCGACTCGTGATTCAGAGATGAGGATGAAGGGGAATAGGTACGCTGGCACCATTTGTCGGAAATCCGAAATTTTTGAGCGAAGCCCGCGAGCGTTCCACTGGAATATGGTGCATGTGCCATATATTTTATATATTGTCTGTTCAGATGAACATGTCGTTGGGGAAGCCATGATTGCTACTGTGAAGGAATGCGCCCCTGCGGTGCGTAGGACGTCGACACCAGGGCCTCCAATGCAAAGATTGCTTCTACCTCTGGAAGACTTCTTGACGAAGGATTTGCGCCGACAAGGGCTTCTAGGGCTGCAAACAACATAGGAATCAGCATGCATGTAACATATTGATCGATGTTTCCTGTGTTGCTGTCTCTCGCAGATCTCCTTTTCGTGTTGTATCCATTGAGACTGGTGACAGTATTGCTGGCTTGGTGGGTCTTGTGATGTACGTTGCGATAATTTTGATGGAGACGACAAGCCCATGGATTTCCCACGTTTATGTTTAGTAACATCTGCGTGCGCGTTAGCAGCTGTCTTTTGGCTTTGTGGTGGTTGTTCCTGGGAGACGTCCTTCATACTTGTGAATACCACATCAGGGTTAGGCAGTGGTTCGTTCCGCCTTGGTGGTTCCCCTTGTCCTTGCTTTAACGTGCGTGCGAGTGTAGCAGCCTTTTTTTTATGCATCCTCTATATGAGGCAGGGTGTGGGCCACCGCAGTTTGCACATTTAGGTTGTGCTCTTTTCGTGCATTCCTTGTGGGAGTGAGGCTCAGCATATACTTTTCAGTGCACCGGTCCTGTGCAGTGTCTCGATATATGACCATGCCTTTGACACTTGTAACACTGTGTAGCTGCTCTGACGTATTCGGCAACCGGGTTACTACAGAAGCCAAGCGTAACTCTTTTAGTTAGCGGTGAATCCTTTCTAAATTCCAAAATGACAGATTGACGACGTACCTCTTTGACTTTTCTTCCCTCTTCGGGTGTGAAGGTGGTGAGCCTCCTCACTGAAACAACACCTTGATCCCGCAGATAGTCTCGTAGTTCTTCCTTTTAGTAGCTCCGATGGACATCTTGTATTTTCTATTGTTCGCCGTGTGTGAGTACCGAACTCAGGCTTCTACAGCTATGCCAGCCAGTTCAGTCACAGTGAGCAAACGGTTTGCAGCGGGTGCGGTTGACACTGTGACCACCAAGCTTACATCCTTGTTGAGGCGATGGTTGAGAACTTTTTCTTGAGCCGACTTTAGAACCGCTGATGCCACAGTGTTAGGGTAGACCTTCCGTAAGCTTCCGCCTTCCACGAAAGGTCGAAAGACGACAGGAACGCCAGTACTTCTTTTTTTATTTTTACTTCTTTTTCCCGGCTTCTCTTTTACAAATCGGCAGATAGTTGACACTTCTACCCCCTGCCTGCCATTGGCACGGGAAAACAGAAGGTAGACCTAGAAATTGCGTTGTAGTCATTATGGGGCGTCATCGCAACTTCAAAGCAAGACACTTAGCTTCATTTTCGTACGTGGACGGACACAGTGGAATAGAGCAGGTATGTCAGTTGCAGTTTTGCTGCAAAAAATAGCGGTTCCGGTGACGTCACACTGATGTTCAAGTATTCTGTTTTCGTGTGAAATTCGGAAATGTAATGCTGACTTTCAATTTCTAGTGTAATTATGAACTAATGCTTGATATCTAAATGATGAAATTTAACCTATTATGTAGTAATGAACCTACACAGACGAATTACGACATGATTATCGAAGACAAGTACCATGGTTCGTTATTCATTTGCTTGAGTCTACCTGACGGCTGCTTGGTTGGTAGGTTCCTCAATATCCTGGCGCAACCATCTCTGAGAAATAGGCCATGAGTCGGACAGTGCCTTGTTTAGAAAAGTAATGAACTTATGAATGTTACAGGTTGAAAGTAATTGTTTCATCATTGCTGAATATTGATATAGGCTCGCAAGATCCAAAAAAAAAACTTTGGAATACTAAAGCCAGCAAAACAAAAACTATAAATAAGAGAAGTGGAATAAACTATACCTAAGCTTCAAATCTTTTATATCCTCCTAAAACGTTACATTTAGCTTTAAAAGTGCTCCTGTGGCTAAAACCGAATATGGTTTCACTAAACGAAACAAAACTGGAAAGTGACACAGTCAAGTTCAACTTTACAGAGGTTCTTCTAGTAGCTTTTTCCTTTACACTTTACATTTTCAGCACGTCAAAAAAAAGTGCTACAGAGATTCACTTTCATTACAGTGAAGCCGCGACGAAGAGCTTCTTTTTCACCCACCTACCGTGACAGGTTTCTCCACATATCATGGTTTCAAATTTTAAGAGGGATGGGCCCATTTTTGGCCTGCTATATGACACCCCCCAATGGTGCCATCATATGACGTCACGTGTGATAAATCGTGTTTGCATGAGATGTCATTGATGACTTCAGGTGGCCTGTTACGTGGACTGTCCACATACGTTCAGTGAAGTAGATGAGAAATGCGTGAACTTGGGGTATCGCAGGAGCGAAAATTTCGACAAGTTTGTATTGTCTTCTTCAAGGTCATAACAGTCGTATCAAAGTTGTGTGGCCGGCTCCAGTTAAATAAAGACGTCCTGACGTGAAAAAAAGCGCCCATACATGGCACGCAAGGTGAAAATAGCCGCTTATGGCAAAGACAATATTTTAATCTTACGAATGTCTTGTCGGTGAATTCGTGCTTTATCTGATGCGACATAAAAACGGAAATGCAACGCGAGAGCAAAGCTTTTACGCTTCATTTCTCAATACTACAAGTAAAGGCGACTAAAGGTAGTATAGTAAAACTTAAATCTGGACGAGTTGGTTTATGTTTTAAGGTGAACATATTTCAAAAATCGTGCACACCAGTTTACTTTGACGGTAACTTTAGGTGGTTTTGAATACCACATTTATTCGGGAATATGGATATGTGGGGTTTTAAATAGCAAAACCACCATATGATTATGAGAGACATGGGAATATAACTATAGTACATCACATACCAGTTTTATTGTTTCCTTTTCCTTGCTCTTACGGAGGATACATGTCCTTTAGAGGATCCAGGCCAACTTGCCGCTAAAAGAGTCGGTTTCAGTGAGGCTTTTATACCAAAACAAGCTGAAAATGCGTGGCTGTTTCGTTTCCCTGTTTGTTTATGAAGGTGGCCTTTGTGCTAGCAAGTGTTCTAGTCCACGTCTCAGCTTTCCTTTGAGATCATGTGGGTCTGATGTGCTCTTCAAAGCGAAGCACGTACATGCTCCTAGAAGGTCGCGTACCGCGTCACGCAACCCTGCCTAGGGCAGTGGCCTTTGAACTATCCCGCATACAGCATTACACTGTATCACCATATCGGCACACTGCAACCAAACATACGTGTGACTCATCACCAGGTAGAAGGGAGGTCTGTGACGGGATAATAGCCTAGAGATTTTTCAAGGCGAGTTATGCCGGCAGCCTACAGCATGATATTTTTAATTCCACTATCGGGGCAAACGGGAAATCTCTCCCCTGACTTTATAACTGTCGTCGCTGGGAGCACAATAGCATATATATATATATATATATATATATATTTATATATATATATATATATATATATATATATATATATATATATATGTATATATATATATATATATATATATATGCAGAAGAATAACTTCGGTTGCCGCAAGGTTATAAATATATATATATATATATATATATATATATATATATATATATATATATATATATATATATATATATATATATATATATATATATATATATATATATATATGTATGTATATATACTATTGTGCTCCCAGCGAGGACAGTTATGAAGTCAGGGGAGAGATGAGCTGTTGAGTTACACAAACGTTTTTGGGATAAAAGAGAGAAGGGATGTCATAGTAATGGCGCATGTATTTTGCCGTATGGCCTGAAAAGATTTGCTGGTGAATTGATGCTGCTTCGCCTATGCTCTATCTGTCATACACAAAGGACCGCTATATTAAAGTCTTTCTAGCACAAATACAATGAAGCTTATAGTTCACAACACAGAAAACATTACTGTTAGGGTAACATTCATGAATGATGCTTTCTGGAGAGGAGAAGCGTGCTACGTGGCCGTAAATAGTGTCCACCAATTGATTAAATTAGCAAACATACACATTTGATGCTTAACTACGGCTTCAATCACGCTAGCCTTCTCTAGCCCCGCACCCTATCTCTTTTTACCAGCTTGGTCAACACAGTTGTTTTTCTTAATGATAAACCTGTCATCTGCGCGCACAGCTCTAAGCAGCCACTGCCAACTATAGCTCCTTTGTTGAGCGGTTTCAGCATTATGCGCTAATGTGTAGAAAAAATTGGTTCCAAATCTGCATTGTACACCGCAAATGTATATAGTCGAAAGACGAGAATCTCGCGTCTGGAGAGAGTGAACGAATTGTTTATTTGATGTTCTGCGCAAGAGAATCGATGAAGGGTATTCTGGAGGCGCGGCGTTATAGTGCCTCGTGCGTGTAGCGGAGACGAACGAGCGCATCGAGGCACGTTAGACACAAGCGCTATCTGGCAGTTTTCTTCGAAAACGAAGGCGTGCAGCCCGCGGAGAAAGATGCGTGCAATCTCCGAGGTGATAAGGTGTAGAACGCAAAGCGACGGGCAGGTGCCACCATCGTCACGTCGTAGCAAGGCGTTGGAAACAACCTTTAGAGCATCGCGTTGCAATGTAAGCGCAGCGCGCAAAATTGCTACATTCCTTAGAGTTACTTTTGTGTGCCTCTTCGAGTATAAAGGCAGACATGCAAAACTTCGAAGTGTTGTTATGGCGCCGCAGATATGCGCAATAATTGCTTTTTAATTGACAATCGCACAACTATGAACGCTAAACCTTGAGCAATATTGCTAGGAGCTGCGAATGGGGTTGGCCGTTCGGTGCTGGTTGAGGTAACGTTAGGGCGGACAAACGGACAAATGTACAGGCAGGCAGACAGACAGACAGACAGGCCAAAACTTTTTCATCGAAGGTCCCCAAGAAAGACTATTGTCTTTAAAAACTGGTGAAGGTCGTTTCCGTACGGGGAGCATTGGTGAGAGTATGTGACGTAATCAAGCAGTGTGCGAAACTTCAGCAGGGGCTATAAGACAGAAATTATTCCGGTCCATGGAAAAGCATCATTTTTCCTTTCTGCAGCATCATTCTCTCGGGCGTAATTTGCTTTCGCAGTGTACACAAACTGCCTAAAAGGTTTGTTGACACCGGCATGCGCGGACGGCTCTCGTAAGGGATGTTGCAACATGCTTGCGTAGTGCCGAGAATTGCGCAAAAACGCATAGCGCATACTTTTGCCGAATGCCCTCGTTTAAGACCTCCTTGCTCGTCTACACTTTTTGACAGGGCGTTTGAAGAGAGGCCTCTCGAAAGAGCAGCACTTCGCGTGTGTATGCACAAGCTCGACTTACTCTGACACGCAAGCTGCATTCGCTGGTTTGGAAACGTTGAAGGCTATTCGACGCTGTTATGGTCGACATTTACGCCGGCTGCATTGCTTTCTTATGTGGTTTAGAATTCCACGTCGTTTAAACGACGTATATGACATATGATAGGAATACTCTTGCCATGATTTTGTTTGAATATCAAAGATAAAGCATGTAAACGCCGAGGTACCGAACTGTCCGATGTACTTTTACCATTTTTTATTGTTTGTTAAGTGTTACGTCAAACCTAGTTTGAGTTACTAGCATCGAGAAAAATAGATTTTATTTTACATCTACGCCGCTGTGTAGCCTAGAAGTTCTTTAAGCCCCGATATCAAGAAAGAGCTCCAATCGGTCGCAATATGCCATGAAGAACATGGAGAATATACATGTATGCCTCTACAGAACATGTTGATGTGCACGAAACGCCGTTCGCGCTTTCGGAAAAGTTTAGTTTAGCTACAGGTCTTTCAGTCCCGGCATCATGGAAGAGCGCCCACTAAACACAATATGCCATGAAGTATTTAGAGAATACATGTATGCATCTACATAATGTGTTTATGTACACGAAACACCTTTCGCGCTTGCGGAAAAGTTTAGTAACAGTTTCAGTCCGACGTCAGGATTTTCTTGCACAGTTTTCTATATATTTTATTTGTCGCTTCAAGTTTCTCGATTACTCAAGCTGGTATTGGAGGCGAGTAGTTAAAGAGTCGTCCTCAATCGAACACGCCTATCTTGATTGCTATAGGCAGGGCAACACCGGCACGCTCCCCATAATTTGCTCTCGGTGCTTTACGAAAACACCACGTGGACGTGGCAATAAAACCATTCGCAATTATTGTTTTCATATTCGTGTTCTGAATGAGGTTAGACAAACGCTTGGCTTGGGTTTACCACAGTATTTATTTCACATGCCGCACATTGTGCAGCGCATGATCATAGTCACAGAAGAATGTAAAGAGCTGTTAAATGTGTTTCTCAATGCGTTAATCACAGTGTTTGTTCAAAAACCACAGGTGGTCACAGAGGTCGCGGCCAAAGCCAATGCGCCGCTGGAGAAACTCCCATCGAAAGCAGGTGTTCACTCCGGGGAATGTGTATCCGCAATAATCACATTGACGTCGCAACGTCACGCTGTTGCAAGCGAGCCAAGCCGGCCTCGCGGGCCTGTTTTTGTGCCCGAGTTGCACTATCGGCGCGGCGAAGGCGAGCTCTCTCACACTTTTGTGGTCGGCGCTCTTCGAGAGTTGTCCGTGGCATAACCATGTGGAAGGTTCCAGAAAAAACTGAAGCGCACGTTCTCGGCGCCATGGATGCGGCGGGATGTACGACGTCACTCACAGCACAGCCAATGGTGCGCGTGCTTGAGTAGGACGCCACGAATGACTTAACTGGCAACACATTCAATGAAGACTACTCGTGGCACCACTTCCGGATGGTTTCTGTTTCTCCTAATCATACAGAACTTTCTCTGTAAAAAAAAAACAAATGTTGCACTGACTACATAGAATTGTACCCTTACAAGTTTGGGGGTGCAATCCCTGGCGCGTGCGCATGCACGCACACACGGGAGAAATAGGCGCTCAAACGTAAAATACGGTTCTAACCGGGGCATTCAAATTTGCTTCACATGATCCTCGCAGCTTCAAATAGTTCTTCGTTTGAAAGTATGACAAGATTTGATGACAGTGCAAGCGGAACTTGCGGCCATCATTTAAAAATTAGCATACTAACGAGACCCACAAAAAAGGTACACCAGTCACGTCAATTGAAAAGAAATTGAAAAAAAAAATCACAGCGTATCTACGGAATGAAATATGATGAGTGGGGCAAAGCGCTTGAGGGTTTCGTCTATAAAATACAAACCATGCGCGAATATCGCCCACTACATCATCAAAGACGTGACAAAAACTGTATATATTTGCACACGAAACATTATTATTCGTAAGTAGTAGCTATACATCGCTCCCGTTCTCCCTTTGTTATAACAGTTTTATGATTGGTGAAGTGGTGGATCTGTGGTGCGGCGTAGTGGGATGTTTGCAAAGACGAAGTAGCGGGCAGTTTGCAAAGGTGGAATTATAGGCAGTTACGTACATACAAGGGTTGGACAGACCCACGCCTTTAGTAGCTTCGCCCCTAAATGACAAGAACTCTAGTAGGTAACCTAAAATGGTTTTGCATAGCCAATGAACTTAATAAAAAAACGCAGTGTTATAGGGCTACAGTGTGGAAATAAGAGAAATCATTCGTGGATGCATGGCATTGGTGTGAAGCCTTGCTCATCTTTATGAGCATCGTTTTTATTAGCCTTGGCAGTGCTTTAGTTGCGTGGTGTTGCTTGCACACTGCAATAGAGGACCCAACGCCCCTAGACCCTAACTTTCAAAAAAATCTTCAGTACTATAGGGATAACAGAAAACTGTATCCAGCTCCACGTAGGAACATCACAGCAATAGAATCTGTGACGTTGCGCAGACTCCAGACAAACACATACACGAACGTACACATGCTACATGTATTCTACCCCACGGCATTCATGGTGCGGGACCTCACCAACCGTTTCACATTACATGGAAGTGTACACTTCACAACGAAGAACAACACAGCTTGAACAACACGCAGAAACAATGGGAGGCACTGCTGTCCAGCTCGGTGTTTGACGATCAGCTTTGGCTAGTCTAACGAATAGAAATGATGGCAAACGCCAGCGGAGCCCAGGAATCGGGGCCCGACCATTTGCACTGTCCGTGTTGTGCGTGAATCGAATTTCTCTCTTTCTCTCTCTCAACGTAACGCTAAATGCACGTCCGTGGGAATTATGTGCAATGCTGTGCGCATATAGGTGGCACGTTCCCGCGCATAATCCTTATTGCACAAGCAATTTAATCGCTCAGTAACCATGTATGATGCGTTTAGCTTGAGTTTTGGTTGAGCAGTTCAGCCGTTTGAGCAGAGTTGGCACTCGATGTACGTGAAGAAAAAAGCCCATACTTAGTATTTAAAAGTATTTATTTATTTTATTTATTTATTTATACAATACTGCAGATCAATTTAATGGTCCAAGCAGGACGGGCAGAAAAAGAATGCGATTATCTATCTATCTATCTATCTATCTATCTATCTATCTATCTATCTATCTATCTATCTATCTATCTATCTATCTATCTATCTATCTATCTATCTATCTATCTATCTATCTATCTATCTATCTATCTATCTATCTATCTATCTATCTATCAAGTCACCTACAACATTTAGCTCTCCTGGCCATTTGGATAATGGTATGAATACGAAACTAGGTGTGGCATAAAATGTCTGTATGACGAGCAAAAGTCACTAGTCATAACATGAAAATCATGACATGTCATTTATTGCTGCTATTGCAGTGATTTCGTTCACATGACATGTTGCAAAACTGGTTGGTATGACATGAATGAATGGCGAACACAGGCGAGAGACCCTAATATGAAAATAATGACATGCGTGTTTTGTAACAACATGAGTACTTGCCACACTCATGATGCGCTTACGGCACTATAGAGTGCCCGCGTTTTGCTAGCGTAGCGTCGTTGTGCCCAGCGTGCGCACGCGCCAACGTTACGTCGGAGTATATTGGGCCGTTCATGATGCATATGAGGCCGTTTCCTTAGCTCCACATATATCCAATTTTGTGTTACGTGACATAACTTGATCACGAAACATATGACTGGTGCAAACATGAAATCATGGCACGCGTGTCATGTCAGAATATGACAACCTACCGCGCTCATGATGCGCTCGCAGCCGTTTCGCTTGCTCCATTTATACCAAACTTGATGTCACGCGATGTGAATAGACGATGAAAGTATATGACATGTGCACGCATTATAATCACGTTATGCGTGTCATGTAAAGCATGAGTAGATGCTACTCTGATAGTGTGCTCGCGGCCATTGCACTAGTTCCACATATACCAAATTTGGTATTACGTAACATGGATGAACGACGAATGTAAATGATAGGTTTAATCATAATAATCATGATATTCTTGTCATGTGAAACATGAATACATGCTACGCTCATAGCACGCTTGCCGTTTTGATACCTCATCATATAGCAAAGTTGGTACGATGTGACGTGTATAGATGACGAAGGTAATAACACGTCCAAACGTGTTATTACCTGTTATGTTAATCATGGCATGCGTGTCACGTAAAACTTGACTACATGCAGCGTTCATAGCAGGTGCGCGGCCGTTTCGCTAGCTCCGCACATACCAAATTTGGCATCGCGTGACGTGAATCGATGAATAAGGTAAATGACACGTCCAAACATAATAATCATGACGTGCAAGTCATGTACGGCATAATTTACCTCTGTGTGGTAACGTTCTACTGCTTGTAAATTGACATATCAACCTTCCTAATTCACGCTTCGCATATCATCGATTCCCACTGTAGGTGAGATCTGCCTTTTTTTAGGGGAAAGCATAAGTGTTTTTTTTTAGTAAAAAGGACTCAAACCACGGCGCTGTGTATTTTTTCTTCGTCCTGTATTTTAGCACTGTTTTGTAATGGGAATGCTTATGGATTTAACCCAAATACCTACCCCACTAAAGGCAAGTTAGTAATGACATTTAACTATATCGTAAAACTTTTAGCAAAATTGAACAGAGGATGCATGAAGAGTAGGGGTATTATTACTGTATAATGAACCATTTTGAGCAAGCATGACAAACTTTGAACAAGCAAAAAATCTGCATTGTTCGCATGATAATTAAAACAGATTCAATATGTTTTATTAGTTGTTAAAAACTCAGATTGATGTTTTTGCATTCACTTGTATGTATAATAGAACTGGAAATAACAAGGAATGTTAAATGAAAAAACGCCGACACATCTCACATCATACCAGCATGTGAAATTTTAGAATACTTATGATGCCAAAACAAGCGTGTACCCTAATTTCTTCCTGAACAAATAACCAGTGAAACAGGCTTACTGAAAAGCAACGGTACCTGCAGTATGAACAAGGCTATACTTTGCTCCATCTTTTAACCCCCATGTTTTATCACCTATATTACTGCGGAGTAACTGAGAAATAAAAACTGTAAATAAGAACACACTTTGCTTCCTCTTGGTTGTTCTTAAAGCTGAAAATACGACACTAATGATAAATTAGTTAAAATAAAGTGAGGGTACGTGTATGCCGTTTCTGAGAAATAGACGATTATTTTTGGTTGTTCCATGTTTCTTACCTTTGGCGACCACCTGAAATGCACTTGAGACAAATTGTGCGGTCTTATTGCATATTGCACTGAATTCCAGAATGTTTCCGAAAAAAGAAATTTGTTAACGAGGGAGCACTTTGAATGACACAGATTGTCTTCCGAGCAATATTTATGAGAAAACTTATTCCTAGAGCTCCGTTTTTGACTCAATAACAAATCTCGCCTCAATACTGAGCAGAGGCGTCTGCTTAATGTGTTCGAAGCTCAAGAATATTACCTCAATGTTTGGTCACTCACACTTCTAAGCATTTTTCCAAAATGTTGGACGATTGAATTTTTTCTTATTACATCTGAGTGTTGAATACTACACAGAAAGTATATTTTCGAATGAAAATATTTGTAGACAGTTTATGCTTGTCAATTTCACATTAGAAACCACGAATATTAGAAAATCATCAATTTGGCCTGCTTTGGACGCAGTGAACACCACATGTTGCTTTAATCAAAAGGTCTGGCTTCTTTGGCGGAAGAACAACCAACTTGAAACTCGGCAAAGTTGGAGCACTCTAGCCAACAAGCTAGTAGGAACAGTAAACATGAGCCAATTAGTTGATTATAGAAGTAGCCAACCGGATTCGATTAGGATAGCTTACGTAACACTGTGAAAAAACGGCAGTGCAACCACATGAACACGAAAAGGAGGCACACCAAACACAACGTGTGTGGGTTTGCTGTCCGTGTGTCGTGGCGCTGCTGTTCCATTATGAAATACGGTCAATTTGCCCAAGTTTAAGTCTCGTTACATAATAGCAGTGCTGCTTTAGACAGTGAAATGTGGCCCAAGGGAAACGGCTCAGCAGCACTTCCTTGAGAAGCTTTGTATTTGAGAAGTTGACAGGAGAACAAGCGATGCTGGTCAGAACTAGACCTTTTTACGTAGCGTTAGCGTCGATGGCGGTCTTCGTGAGCAGTGTGCTATACCGCGAAGTGTCTTTCAACGTGAACGTAACTTCACCACTTTGTATTTGTGGGAGCGCTGTAGCTTGCGCTACCTCGATGTGCACCAGCCTGCTGTTGAGGAGTGCGAGCACATCGGTTGACAGTGTATTCATATGCAAAAGAAAAATAAATAAATAAAATTGGTATTAACCACCTTAAAGATTATACTACAAAGAAGCCAGAAAGCCGAATGGAGCCAACCTGACATTGTCGTCACCAGATTGGCTAGTAGAGCAGCGAATTTGGCGCAAAAGTGGCCAACAGCGGCCACCCTTATGTGAACGGGGAGACTTTCTGGCTACTCCCGTGCTCTACGTAACATTACGCCCACGATCCTTTAAACGCAGATATCTGCCTAAATTCTATACCACCTTTTTGGCCAAGGGAGCCACATTATGACCTGCTACTAACTTACGCAAAAGAAACGGCGCATATATTCCCATTTGAATATTCCCGTTGCTTTTCCTTTATAATTCGCAAAAGCATTCCACCTCACAGTATTGCAAAACGTTACCTATGAAAGCATGACTGAGCGATGGTGTTTTTACTAGCTAGCTTTAATTTCTTTTCTTCGTGTACCCTAAGTGCGTCACGCCTGGAAGCACCGTTTATTTCAGCCAATATCTGCATGCGCCTCACGTTTCAAAGGCAGTCAGCAGGCAAATGCCTAGGTTCTTTTTCGCCTGATATTTGCACAATGCAGTAAACAACATTTATAGCCCTCCATCGTGGCTCAGTGAACTGGAAGCACCGGAAACGGTCGAGCTGGCTGAATTTTCTCTTCTTCTTTGTTTCTGCGAAGCGTGGAAGTAAAATTTTTTTCGACGTAAAGGTGAATGTAACGCGGCCATGATGCATTCAAATGGCTCTTTTCTCGTAGTTTTTGCTGACTAGGCAAATATCCAAATATGCAAAGTTCGTAGCACACATTTACGACTCATATATCGTTCAAAACTCAAGACAAAGGTAATGTTGCTCTTTCAGGCACTCCCGAAGCATATTTTTTTTAACTTGGCGTATTTGTTTTAGGAGAAGAAAATATGCCAAATTAATAAAAAAGAAGATCTAAGAGCTGTTCACTGCCAAATTAATAAAAAAGAAGATCTAAGAGCTGTTCACTGCACATGACTAAATTTGCTGTTTCGTAAAGAAATAGAGGCTTTGACATAGAAGTAAATACATTTGAATAAGTGGCAATCTGTAGCATCATTGCGTGAAGTGGCTTCCAAGTGTGACACCAGTTTATTTGGTATAGTTAGGTCTGACTAAAACAGTTCCTTGACTTTCTTTAAAATGCCTATTACTGATGTGGCAGACTTTTATAATTTCCGATAGCATGTGGGTGTTCACTGGCAGCCTCTCGTAAACGTTGCGCACTGCATGAAGTAATCTCACAAAATATTTTTTCCACATTCATCACTATACCGAGACGTGCCGCTCACAAACACTCCTAATATTAGGCAGATAAATATTCAAGACAATAGCGAGGCAGCAGCAGCCTCCACGAAGCAACAGTATAGCATCGGGGGTTTCAAGTTCCAAAACCACGTTAGGATCATGAGGGACACCGGAGTGGACGGCTTTCGAAACTTTGCCCTTGTGGTTTTCTTTAACCTGCCCTAACATCACGCAAGACACGGGCCCTTGGCATCTCGCCTCCATCCAATTGCGACCATCGCTGACAGGATTGCACCTATGATCTAGAGGTTATCCATTGAGGTGCGTAGGTGCTACATCATAATAGCCGACGCCTCTATGGAGCAGTTGACAGAGTCTTACGCGTAATATGAAGGTGGTGGGTTCGATTCCCCACCGTCTGACTGTCGTCCTCGTTCACTCTTGCTGTCTTTCATAAGCTATTTACTATGCATTTACAAATATTTCACATAGCAACCCTCTAATTCAACTGGCTGTATATTCCGTTATCTAAATATGGTAGCAGGCAAGCCCCTCGATTCATGTTTCTTCTTTCGTTCAATACAGACTCTCTAATGGCAAATAACTATTGGTGTATATGGTTGGCCATCGTGCTTATTTTTGAGGAGCGTTAGCACATGCGGTAGTTTAGCGTATTAGCGTGGTTTTGTGAATGATAACTGCGTCGACTATAGGCTGAGCTCCTTGATAGGAATTCATGATCTAAGAATTTTGCTTGCAGATAGAGAGACAGAAAAGTTCAGATGAGCGTTTGCATTGTTCTCGCCTCTTGTGCATCAGTGTGTGTGCATGCGTGCATGTGTGTCTGATCGCCAACTTGTTTTATCATGTCATAACCTCCTCGTCATTCATAACGCTGTCAGAGATGCGTTGCAGTATACTTCCACTGAGTTGTCTTTACATACGGGAAAGACGCCTGAAAGGTTTGAAGATAAAAAATAAGCTGACAAGTGCAAGTATGGGCTGAGAGGAAGTTTATTTACAATTTTTATTGTCTTAAAGAATCCCAAATCGCGGGCTGATGAATGAGAATATTTGTTACGGGGAGTGTTTATTCAGGGATCTTCAGTCGGTACAAGAGCGAGATCACACTGCACAGGGCACACAGAATAGAAGTCAGCAGCGCCACCCGGACACAGGCCCACAACGACAACTTCACCGTCTTCTTCCACTCGGTGCCATTTAAATAGGTCTGCTGGAACGGTAGTTCCACACTTGTGACAATATCAGCAATCTCTGAATAACTTGCTTTTTAGCCACCAAAAAAGCCCTCCGGTGCTACCTTGGCCACTGTCAAATTTCTCTATCTGGTTAAATTTCATAATGACTACATTTTAAGCAAATCAGAGATGCTTAAGCAGACTTTGGGGCCAACCAGACCAGTTGAGAACAACAAATCCGGATGTGCGCGAATGACCAGAAGCTCACAGACGTTGCGGTTCACTTAAACCAAAGCATATTGCTCCAACAATAGTGAAGATTGCAAAAAACCATAGATAAAATAAAGGTAACTGGTTAATAATGCGTACTCTGAAGTTCTCGAGCAGTTTTATGTGGGTGTCCATGTTCTTTACTTTCTCTCGAGTGCGTCTAAAAACGAATAAGTGCATCTGCCATAATTCTGCACGTGAAACGAAGCTCATGAAACTGCCTAACGTCACTGCTGCTCACGTCACTACCAACCTCTGAAATGGTATTTGTGAATGTCTATAGACTGCATAAAATGCTAAAGTTGTGTGCGGCTCATTAAACAACAGCAAACTGGACAGCGTTCGGTAAATTCAGTTTGTTTTATTTCATCTATATTTCTGAATACGAAAGCAGAACACGCAATTTAAGGTGGTCCTCGCAGTGTTTCCATCTTGGAACTGTTCATTTTCAATGCTATTTCGTCACCTTTACCTGATAGTATGCACCCGGTTATTTGTTTCTTACTACAATAGCAGTCGCATTGGCCCTCAAGGCGCCTATTCGCCGTCGCCGTGATCTCCTGTAAATACCCAAAGGCGATAACATCCCGTCGCGTAGTATGAACTATGTGCCAGTGAAAGTGGATGAGGGAACCCAACAATGGCGGCCATAGGAGGAAATAAACTAGGCCAGCCATGCTCCGTCCCTCGAAAAGCTTATGGCAGATGTCGCAAGGGGGTACAGTATGGCTTTTATGGTAACTACGTGCGCTGATCAACCGAAGGTGGCCAACCAGGTGTGATCAACCAGGCATGGTAATCGATAACATTTCAGACATCGCCATCACACCTAACTTCGTTGTAAAAGCAATTGGCTAAAAGACTTTCAGTAGGGTGAGCTTGGAAGTACTCGGCCGTCAGTTGCAAACGTCCCCGCTTCGCACGCATTCGCGACCTTCTTCCTTGGAGGTTCTTTCACCAAGCCCATAACATGAAAATATTGAACAATTGATAGAGATCGGCAGGCAACTAATACCTTTCTACATGATGTTTTTTCACCGCTGAATTCGCCTATAAGTGATAGAAAGCATGAAGAAGTGAGCGTGATTCCTCACGCTGGCGTTTTGTTGAGTTGCGCCAAGTGAAAAGCACTTGCATGCTGGCCTTACCACGTAATACGTTGCAGTTTGTTGCTGTCGCATTTATTGCATATCTCTCACGGAGGAACTGTTACTTTTGCTGCAAAAACATCGTGACATTTTCTCTATAGCATTAGCACAAAATCTTGGTTTTTCATTATTTCGGGATTTAGTGTGGAAGTGAATAAAATTTCAAACAAATTAAAGATCGTGGCGTCAGTAGGTTACGAACCGCATAATAAACTGTAAGCATATTGGTTGTTTCTCGCATTCGTTCACCTAAAATTATGAAGACCGAGTGTCACGCGCGATTATGCCCAAATCAGAAGCAAATTTTAACGACATTGAAGTCGTGATTCTGTGTTCGTAAGTCTATAGTAGTTCGCCTTAGTGAAAAAGCAGCTAGTGTGTTCGACTACTGAGTCGAAGGTCGCAGGTTCAACCCCGGCCGTTGTTGTCGCATTTTGATGGAGGCGAAATGGTAGGTGCTCATGGACTCTACGATATTGGTACACGCTAAAAAACAGCAGATCGTCTAAATTTCCCCAGACCTCATCTGCGGCGTCCTTAATAATCAAATCGTGGATTTGGAGCGCGAAAATTCACGTAATAATAATTATAGGTCGATAGTAGAGGATTCAGCTGCCATAGGTTACGTTACAGAAAGCAGAGGAACACTCAGTTTTCTAATTTTACACGGTTGAAAAGCGTCATATATGGACGGCCAAGCTCGAAATCGCCGCTACAAATTGACTGGAAGTTCACACAATGCTACCGAAATAAGAAAGTTAGTCACGGCGCTTCATCAAAGTAAACAAAACATAATACTAGAATGATCCCCTATCGGAAATGTTCTTCAGACGATCAACGAGTCTTGAAAAAAAAAAGCGATGCACAGATAGAGTTGTATTTGCGGTACCAGCTTTACACCCACCTACTTGTTTTTTTTTTTGCTATATATAGGAGACGTTCTAAAAGAGTTCCGTTAAAGCCAATACTTGACACTTGTATTTCGTCTCAACGTTATTTAGAAAAAAAAACTGATGGAAGCTACGGTGACAGGAGCTTGGAAATGACTTCCGTATATACGCGTCAGACTGTACACCGACACGCACGAAATCGCTGCGAAGGGCCAGATCTATCGCTGAAGCGTGCGCCAATTTGAAATTGGGCTCTGCTGTCCGGAACGTTCTCTCGATTGAACGACGGAGGACCCCTGTTCTCAGTACACCAGAATAAGGAGCTACTTGAGTACTGGCAATTTGAAAAAAACACTGTCGCCGGAGCTTCTGTACCGAATTTCCCGTTATTCTTCCAGAAAATAGGCCAATCTGTTTTTTTCTGAAGCTGTTCCTTCTCGCTTCTCTATCGCACGTTGCTTTCAATCATGGAAAGAGTGAAAGCGCGTACTTTAGCGCAAACCAGCACTCACGCCATCCAATCTGGCAAGCCGTTTTGATAAGAAAAAGTCATTATATATCCCGTGAAAAGAGGATCTTCATATTCACATAGATCATTAAGACACAAAAATATTTAGATAGGAATGAGATTATGTACTCCACCAATTTGCAAAGTCCGCAATTAAAAAAAACAGTAATATTTTCTGAGTTTGCTTCAAAGAATTAGGAGCGCATTGTTCTCGAGCAAATTTTTTTTGATCATTTAACATCGGCAAATCGGTATAAACTTTGAGAAGCGGTCAGACAAGAAAAGTTGTGATTCCTCTTACCTTGCAGCAGTGCTGTTATTTGCACTGTCGCTACAGTGCGGTTACGCGGTTTTGATAGCAACTGTGCTCTTCTGACACTATATTTGGCTAGTAACGACAATAAACAATGCATGCTTATCAGATAAAAAATGATTTGGATCGCGTTAGCCACCGTTATACTTTGAGCATTTTAATGTGTTGACTTTGTTGAACTAGGAGCACAGCTCATGCAGAGTCTCGTGCCTAATTGAACTATATTTCATTACTACTGTGGGTGGTGTTTGTTCCTCGGGTTTCCATCGCTACTCGAATATGCCATCTATATCCCCATGTAACGCTGCTCATTGTATATTGCTTGCAGTTTCAGTAATGCAGGTTATCTGACAAATTGTCTGCCTAGAGCCTGCATATTGGTCCTGTTGTTGCTCATTATACTTATGCACGATTTTCTTTAAACTTCATTTCAGTCTATGAAATATGTGACGGCCCCTTCTCTTTTTTGTTATTTTTTAATGTGTGTCGTCCACACTGTTAGAATTAGTAGAATTCGCATACATTGGCTCTGGTGCAGCAATGGTGCGCGTTTTGTCTAGTTCTGCGTTAATGACGCAACATCTCGCGACTGCGCTTTGTCTGCGCTGAGCGACTATCAAACGACCGTAAAAAAGGGCTGCCTTCCCCTGCATTTGGTATAAGCAAAAAAAGAATGCAGGAATGCAAGGTCGACTCGACGACACAGTTACATTGTGTTGCCTGTATCTACAATTTTTCTGTGTTCTGCGCTTGGGTCGCGAGAACGTAAATTTTTTCATTTCTTCCCGTTTTTTAAGCTGGCACAGAACCAAAAGAGGTCGAGGTCAAATACGCAGGACATGTACACGCAGAATCTTACTCTGTCTTCACGGCGATTGCTATTGTCAAAGAATAAGTACAAGCTTTGCCGGGAAACTTGATATTTGTTCAGAAGCCTGAGTGAACACCCCTCCGTAAAGTGTACTTCGTTTCGGCAATACTGACGTATGTGATGTAAAGTGCTGTTACGTCAGACCATACGTTGCCTTTTATGCGATACTGTACTCGACGTACCTGGTACGTCTGTACTCATCTATTACTCTTAGACAAAATTGCAGCATATCCACGAAGTGAATGATGATGAGTGGGGTGAAGCACCGGGTGGTTTCGTCAGTAAAGCGTGAACAATTCGCGAACATTGCCCAGTACATCACCAAAGATGTGACGAACACTGTATATATTTATACATTTTATTATTCGCAGCTAAACATTGCTTTCGTTGCCCCTTCGTTATAATGGCTTTATGATTGGTCAAAAGGAGATTGGTGATAGGGCGTAGTGGGATGTTTGCAAGGACGTAGTAGTGGGCAGTTTGCAAAAGTGGAACGAGGCGGTCACGTGCGTACATGATATGAACAGACTCACGGCTTTAGCAGGATCTGTTACAACTCTCTAATTGCTTCCCATGAGATAGATTTTCAATGAAATAGAATTTTTCGCTTTGAGTCGTGATTTTATTAGTTACGTGAGGGATTTTTTTTATTTTAAGAGCCTGCACATGCAACTAGCACGACCAGCTTCTAATGCGAGGTGTATGTAGCCGGTGAAGCCAGCCAAGCACACACGCGAATGAATTTCTTTGATCACGTGTATAGTCAGAATCCTGTCTACGCGCTACATGCCCTGCCCATGTCCATTTCTTCTTCTTGATTTCCGCTATGATATCCATAACCCCCGTTTGTTCCCTAGTCCACTCTGCTCTCTTATTGTCTCTTAAGGTTAAACCTACCATTTTTCTTTCCATTGCTCGCTGCGTCGTAGACAGGATAACCGCTGGTCATTAAGGGTAACTGACTGGATTCCCAGAGAAGGGAAGCGGGTTAGGGGGAGACAGAAGATTAGGTGGGCAGATGAGATTAAGAAGTTTGCGGGTATAAATTGGCAGCAGCAAGCACAGGACCGGGTTAACTGGCGGAACATGGGAGAGGCCTTTGTCCTGCAGTGGACGTAGTCAGGCTGATGATGATGATGATAGTCAGACTAAAAATGTGAAACAAATTGTGCTAATTTTTGTATGCTTTCATGAAGGCGAAACTACCCATGCATAATTGCAACATCTTGTATATTAGATTGCGTTTTTTTATATTGTCCACTACGTTTATTTCACTTTCTATGCACCCCACTGCTATAAAGGGCTTGGATGTTGCAGTTACACAAATAAATATGAAAAATAAAAAAAGCAAAAATTGCCTTTTCTGTGTATGCTTTGATTAAACCTCCATCAATTAACTATCAAATAAAACTCTATTAAACGGCATCAATTCGCGTTTTTATTGAAAGCTTATGAACAAAATGCAGAATAAGCGTCCATGGCTCTAAATGGGGACAACAAAATTGCTTGTAATCACAAAAAATAAGACACATACGAGAAAAAGTCATCGTTTTGTGGAACCATACCTTGAACTTTAAAGGTTTAACGTGTCCCAAAACTAACAAGGTACCTACAAGTTCAAAAAACCAAAGAAGACTGTCAAGAAAACAGCTAAGTGATTCCGCCCAAAACCAGAAAAGCATCAAAATGTCCATGAAAAAAATTGTGATGAGGCTGGCAAGTGGTGGTGCTAACGCAACGTGCCGAGTTCTTTTTCGGAGCCTCAAGGTTGTCAAAGTGTGTGCAGTGAAGCGTGCGGGAAGCGTCTGCGTCGAGCATTTTTCATCTACGCCTACCATCAAGCGGAATCTGTTACTTAGTTTTTCGTCTGCCTACTTCAGAAGTTCTTCGTAAGTGAAGTTACGTGGTGCGAAATGTGAAAAGAGCGATCTTATGACAGTGATGAAGTGAGCTACAGTGTACAGGAAACACCCTGTCGAGAGGCTGACGAGCCGGGAGCAGAGAGTTGATGCGAGTCGGGCACTCATGAATCATTAGGTTTTTTTTTTGCTCTTTCTGAGCCGTTATCTAATGATCACGTAGGTGTGAAACCGCCAGCGGGAATGTAGTGAAGCTTGCGTTTGTTGTTGCTTTGATTTATTTTTTCTGCGTATGAGATGACGCCGCAAGGAATGCTGCGCACATTGTCAGGGCAGCTGTTGTCGCATGGCCACAACTTGATCTGTGTGTATTTGCGTGAAATACCAAACAAGCTCACTGATGCGAGCACCTACACTATACTCGGTGACAACTTTTCTTGAGAGAGCTGTGGAAGCTACAGAACCGAAGCACATGCTTGCTGTATAATCCATGAAATAGCGCTGAAGTTAGCTGATCGTTTTCTGATGTTACCTATCTAAAATGAATGCCACTTTAATTAAATACGATAACTTAGCTGCTGCGGGAAGTCAGTTAAAGGTACAGTTATTGCCCATTTCGCAAGACCTTTTCTTTTTCCCCCTTTCTTGAACAACACTACATTCTCAGCAAGCCCGTTTCCCAATAAAAACATGACGGCCATGACGTAGTGCATCAATGTGCGGCCGCAAACGTGCTCTTTAGTACTGAGAGAGAGTGAGAGAGAAAAAGAGATATTTCATTAGAAGGCAGAGGTGTTCGCTTGAGCTATTTCGCTCTAGCCTGCTCTCTGCAAAGACATAGAGGGACAGCGAAAAAATGAAGTGATTAAATGTGACAATGGGGACAAAATTAAGCAGTTTTTATAGCAGTTATGCATCTTGCCTGATCGCACAGTGTTGATAGAATGTCATTAGGCGTTGCCACACCTATTCTTGCCAGCGTCGAAGTTAAAGTTTTTCGTTGCGACAAGACAAGTAGCCTCACGACATTTTAGCGCCGTAGTTTCGTACATTTGACAACGCTCAGAGTTTGGGCTGTCAGAAGGGTGGATGACGTGTGCGTGGCGGTGACTGAATGCAGCACTCAGGCGAATTCGGTGTAGCAGACGGCAGTTGCCTCGTTTCATGCTAGCCGGTATGCGAAAATTCATCTCAGGGTCTATTTCTCGCAGACACCAATATCGACGGTCTGGCTGCGACCAATGGTTCATTGTACATTCTCGCATGAGCGATCTCAAACAAGAGTTCACGTCACTTCTGCAGTATACAAGTTTCAAGTCAATGAAGGAGCTATACACAGCAGCTTCACCTTCAGCACACCGTGAACTGGCAGGCTAATTGCCTGCCAGTTCACAGTGGCCAACGCGGATCACCATCGCAGACGATTCGGTTCAATAGCCCAATCCTCAAGCGTCTGCGTATGCGTGAGCTGCTTGACGGCGCAAGTGTACTTTGAGGTTGCTGTTGTATTGAGTTGTAGTCTTGTTCTAAGTTATGGACGCGTCACTCTAGATGCTCATATGCCTATATCGTCCACGTAGGCACTGATTTTGATTATGTTAGGTAGTTCAGCTGCAAGGGTAATGAACACGATGTTGAATAGTATGGAGCTAAGGATCGCGCAATGTGCCACTACAATATACTCATAGTATAGCACTCAAATATACAGAGGTGGCGCAAGTAGAAGAGGTGGGCTGGATGACGATGATGAAATCATTTAGTATGCAAATTTTAAAAAATCGCCCCGTATCTGCATGTAACCTGCAAATGTCGTTGAAAGACGATAGTCTTGCGTGTGGAGAGAGTGAACAAAACATTTATTTAATGTTCTGTGGAAGAAAATCGGTGAATGGTATTCTGGAGGCGCTGCGTTAGAGTGCCTCGAGCGTGCAGCAGAGGCGAACGAGCGCATCAACTCACGTCACACGTGAGACATGAGCGCCGTCTGGCATTTTCTTTTGGAAAACAAAGCGCATGGCAGTACGCGGCCGTCTCAGAGGTGATAAGCTGTAGAACGTGAGGCGACGGGTAGGTGCCACCACCATCTCGTCTTAGCAAAGCGTTAAGAACACTCCCCGTTCCGTGCAAGCGTTGCATGGTCAGCGCAGCTTGATTAGCGCTACGGTCCTTAAAATACTTATGTAGGCGTTTCCTAGTAAGAGATGCATATGCAGAATATATGCTTGTTGTTATGGTGCCCCAGACATGCGCAATAATTGCTTTTTATTGACAATTGCACAAGCATGAACGCTCAACATTGAGCAACATTGGTGGTCGCTGTGACTGGGGTCGGCCGTTTCAGGTACCCAAAGCCAGTAAGAGGGGACAAACTGACAAAGGTACAGACAGACAGACAAAATTTTGTGCGTCGAAGGTCCCCAAGAAAGACTATCGTCATTAAAAAAACGGGAGGAGTCTCTATTCCAAGACACCTACGGCAACCTCTGCGACAGCCCACGCTCGCAGAATGAGCGCCCGGGAGACTTCGAGGGCACCGTCACCAAGAGTGCCTTCCCACTGCTCTCGGGCACGGGTGGACCGAAGGATCAGGGGAGGGGAAGGAAGTAAACGCCGCTGCACTCTATGGTGTCGTGAAAAGTTGTGGGAATAGCGCATCCTGGACAGGCAAGAGTATAACGCGTCGGGTGTAGTTTAGGCAGGAAGTAGAGGTTTGGAAAAGTTTGGGTCTGCACTCATCGAATTGCGACAGCCTCCTCTCTTGTGAAAGAGTTTGGTGGGAGTTGGTATTGCTGTCGTTGGCGTATGTAATATTGTGTGACCTTGTGATACGTGAAAAGTTCGAAGCCTCACTTCATGTTGTCCACCTCACAGCTCAACGCTTTTCGTAGGGTCAGTTCTCAGGTGGCCTCATGAGCGCATTCATAATCCGATGACCAGGCATGACCAGAAGTCCAGAGCAGGTGTATGCTTGGGGGTTCTGTGAATTAACTCTAGAAGTGCGTAAAAGAATAGAACGGGAGGTTTCGGGAATGCCTCGACCTGTTAGGAAAGCCCGACATATTTTTTTCGAATTGGTGAGTATGTTTCTGCAGGGAGGCTTAAGGTGTGTTGGATCGCCAAAAAAACCGCCAGAATGTCGCCCGATTCAGCGGCTGAAGATGGGGAAAAGATTGAGGCTGCACTCACGATCCGCTAACGACCACCGCTGTGTGTCCGTTTGTCAAGCACGCCATGTTCATGTAGTATACACCCTATTCTCCTCAATGTCGCTTAGAGTGCGATTCAAATTTATCATCCGTGCGAGCTGACGACCGATGTTACACTGACGATGCATGTTGTGGAGCAGGAGATGTACAGCCGTGAGCAGATTTAGCTTGAATGCTTCGTTGCGTGGCCTCGGCTCGCTTCAATTGAGGTCAGCGCCACCAAGCATTGAACATGATATGCTTGCTGCCGTTAACAATAGATGTAGCACACGTCAGTTTTACTGCTAAATTTCTGTTTCCTGTCTGCCCGAGTGGCGGGTCGAATGCATTTGCTTCGCATCCGGTTTTTGCCACGTTTCGCTCGTGGCTACGTTATCGCTCGCGCCCATGGCGTTCGTTGTTGTACCCGTCCAACATCACACACGAGTTTCCGACAATCGGCAAAACTGTGACTCCCGCGAGCCACAAGCACCCTCTCACCATTATCAATAACGCACCACTACTAAGGGAGAAGTCTACTGGACAGCCAACATGCGTCCTTCCATTGTGGACGGTGAGACCAAACGCACTACACGACAGCACCACTACACCACTTCTCAAACGAAAGCCTGCTGAACTAAGAAGCCGCGTCCCTCTATTGCGGATCCCGGGACTGAAACTCGCTACGAACACAGATATTCTGCACTCAACGCTCGCAGTGAGCCCAACGCCTAAATCCTCCCTACAACAACGAAGGCCTGCCGGACAATCTGCGGACTTCATCAGTAGCATCCCCGCACCCAAAAGAAGATTGTAAGTAAGATTGTAAGTAAAGAATGTAAGCCGAGCTCATCGCTTCCCAGTTGCAGTGCCACCTTCCTTAAAGTGCGTAAATTCGCAGACAAACGAATTCGACATGAAATGCATAAATAAACATTGCAAGAGTACCTTGGTGGTAGAATAGCCCCTAAGGGTATAACACTCGCCCTCACACCAGCCGCTACAAACTTAGATGAACAAAACTAAATAACGTAGAAAAATGTCCTCCTTGAGGCATCTCTTAAATTACCAGAAATCGATCTCAATCACAGTGATATGCATGTAAAGAAACTGGTTGCTATGACCAACACCATTCTCCGCCACAACACTTTATCGAATGAGGAAATCATCCTGTTAACACAATTCGAACAGAATAAATACCAAGCCACCATGACCACGAAAATACATAAACTCAAAAAAGACCATGTCCCCAGCCCCGCGTTTCCTAAGATAATTCCATACCACTATAGTGGCACTACCACCCAGGAAACCACCAACGGTGCAGATGAGCACCCATCTATGAACACACTTTGTAACACAGTGATTGCAATTCTATAAGACACGAGTTTGTCACCTAACAAAAAAAACTGCTATCTAAAGGACTATGCTTCTGCCCTACCACAAAACGTTTTGATGAATTCCACTTTCTCCGAGGCCTCGACGACTTCGCTAGAAGCTCAAGGTTGCGTGAATAATTCTTGGACAGGCCTTCAAACCACGAAATAATTCATCATCGTAAAACAAATAATTGAACACCGATCAGTAATCTAGACAAGTGTCGGGACCTTAAAATCACCACAGTACAGAAAGATATATAACACGAATACCTCAGACAGAAAAGAAAGTGAGAAAACTTGACAAAGTCTGAAAAAAATGAGTGTGAGAAATCTGGCATCTAGGACAGACATAACCATAAAACCACAAACCCTGCTGACAAAGGAAGAGCAATAGTAGTCCTTAATACAACCAACTACTTACAAGAAGCATACCGCCAACTGGAAGACTCAAAATTTTATGAACGCCTCCCAGATGATCCGACAGACGAATGCAAACGTATCGTATCAACAGAACTAAAGAAACTGTCGGACGCAGAAAAGATAACCTACACTGACCACAAACTAATGTGAGCAGCATACCCCCGTCCAGGTCGCTTCTACATCATTTCAAAAATTCATAAACACTATAACCCAGGTCAACCAATCATATCAGGCATAGGTACAGTAACTGAATCCATATTAGGGTACGTGGACAAACTAATAAGTCACATTCCATGCACTTTAGCGTCATACATACAAGACACCACACATTTTCTTCGAGACATTGCAGGTCTGTGTGTGCCGAAAAACTCGTACTTGGTGGCTCTTTATGTGTCCTCATTGTATACAAATATTCCTCCCGATGACGGCATAGCTGCACTACAAAACATGTACACACACCATAGACAACCTGACAGCCCAGATTTCTCTGCCATCGTAGCTTTGACGAGGATTGTCCTAAAATTAAATTCGTTTGAATGTAACCAAGATTATTTTTGAGAAATCAGCGGGACCACTATGCACATCAAAAGGGCATCCAATCATTCCGATATATTTATGGGAAAGCTAGAATCTGAATTTCTTGCACAACGTTTCTTAAAACCACTCTTTCACAGAAGATACATAGACATATTTTTTAAGTGGACCCACAGCGAGGATAACTTCTCTGTTTTATCGACACTTACAACGCTGTACATCCGAACATATACTTCACAAACCTTCTCGCAAGCAACTTTAAATTTTCTTGATGTAACCATTACGATAGAAGAACACAAGCTTTCTACAACCCTATATTGCAAACCAATAGATCGACAATAATACCTCCATTACCAAAAATATCACTGCGCCACTGTAAAATAGTATTCCATACAGCCAGGCTCACTAGTTTTAGCGAATCTGCTCAAGAGATGCCAATTTCGACACGAGCTCACAGAGGCTAAAACCTATGCTCGATAAAGAAGAATTACCCCCCCCCCCCCACATATAATTGATGATTCCGTTCAAGAAGCGAGAAAACTGAAGCGTGACGACTTACTTATGAAGTGACAATCGCAAGAAGACCCGCAACGAACAAACCTCTGCTTAACTTACAGCATAAACTTCCCCAATCTGAACAAAATCCTTGAATGACATTACAACATTCTGGAACAAAGTGAATGTCTTAAACGCGCACTCCGATGTGCTCTTTTTCGATTTCTTTTCTTTTCTAATTTAATTACGGCCCCTCGCCGAAATTCCTGTCCGGCTGGGAGATTTTTTTAAAGCGGTGCGTAGGGCTCTAAAAGCAGCGCGAGAGACCTGCACGTGCACGAAAGCGAGAGGCAGCACAGCAGAAAGAAGAGAAAACGCGTGACGTACATCCCCAATTTCCATTTTTCTGCCCGAGATGGCGCTGCTGGATAGATGGACAGATGGACGCACGGACGGATGGATGGATGGATGGATGGATGGATGGATGGATGGATGGATGGATGGATGGAAGAATGGTTGAATGGATGGATTGATGGATGGATGGATTGATGGATGGATTGATGGATGGATTGATGGATGGATTGATGGATGGATTGATGGATGAATGGATGGATGGATAGATGGATGGATGGATTCAGCTGCGCCCTTTAATTTGGGCGGTGGCCTACGCCACCTAGACTGCTTGTGCACAGTCGCAGTGTCACCAAGCGTTGCCTTGGGCCCTTATACTCAATAAAGACGGGACCACGCAGCCGTGACCTAACTGTGAAGCCAAGCAGCAACGCATTTTTTTATCACGTGTGCAATCACTTAAGACAGCGTGATGTAACTCGTGGGCAGACCGTTTATCAGTAAGAAGAAATCTCGATGTTCCCCTGCAATTCGCAGGCAATTCGTCAGTATCTGAAAGGCAAAGGGCTAGAAATCATTTTTTAGGGCTTTCAGGCATATCTCGACGGCAACGAAGATGCCGTTAATTCTGCCAGGTGGCATGCAGTAATACATTGCATTCTTAAGAACATATTGCGTTAGCACAGATTCGCTTGCTCGCAAGTAATTTAACGCATTCAATCTAGAATACGACTGGTTGCCTAGATACCCGCCTTCCCCGCGTAGATTCGTTACTTCAAGGTCCCATCCGGGCTACCCCGATGCGAAACAACCGTCCTGTGCCGGTAGTTGCGTGGAGTGTCATTAACAAATAATTCTGCTCACTGAACTGGAATGGCAGACAGCACTGCATGTGATCAATGTGGCACTGAAGAAGCCTTTGCACACGTCCTTTGTGATTGTCCTCATTACTGCTCCCCAAGACAAATACTTTCGACAAGATTACCACGGCTTGATGACTGGCTACTTTGAAGCAGTCTGTTGTGCTGAAAGGTTCGAACTTTCAGCCGAAAAGCGACGAAGGCGCTGCTGAAATTTCTGTGGTCAACTGGACTCGTAAAATTACTACGAGGCTCTTGCGCAGCAGTGTGTGCGCGAATCTTTTTTTTTCTTTCACCACTCCTTTTTTCTCTTCTTACTTTTTATCCCCTTTCCCCTTCTCCAGTGGAGGGTAGCGCCGTTAAGCCCCACATATCAATCAATCAATCAGTGGAGGGTAGTGAACCAGGAATTTTCTCCTGGTTAACCTCCGTGCTTTTCACTAAATTGCGTTCTCTCTCTCTCGTTCGTTATTGCGTGTGGCGATTAGGCAAAGCATTTTTTTTCAGCTTTTCAGTGCATATCGTGCACAAGCGATCATATCTTACAAAAACACGTTTGTCATCCTGAAGAAGGAATACCACTCTCACCAGTCTATCAGCATTCTTTGATTGATTGATTTGTGGGGTTTAACGTCCCAAAACCACTATATGATTATGAGAGACGCCGTAGTGGAGGGCTCCGGAAATTTAGACCACCTGGGGTTCTTTAACGTGCACCCAAATCTGAGCACACGGGCCTACGACATTTCCGCCTCCATCGGAAATGCAGCCGCCGCAGCCGGGATTTGAACCCGCGACCTGCGGGTCAGCAGCCGAGTACCTTAGCCACTAGACCACCGCGGCGGGGCTATCAGCATTCTTTTCTTTCGTCCCCATATTTTCATCTATATTATTCAAATATCACCATCTTATAGTTTTATGTAAATCAATACCGTACTTTCTTGATTTCACTTGGTTTGGATTGATTCAAAAATCACTATAGCCGAGAGATGCGTCCTCTGAGCATTGTGCAATCTGAATAATAGCTTTCTAATTTTTGTTACTGAAACCGGGGTTGGTACTCATCTCAATGTTTTATTTATTGTCACTTCTAAAAAGAACTTTCAGCTAATACCAATACAGCACGTATTAGCGAATGCGGCAAGCGTACGACAAAGAATAGTTACGGACGAGATGCTTCGTGAAGGGCATCTGTTGCCCGTGCACGGTGTCTTATAGGTAGAAAATTTAAGCTTAGCCGGCTGGCGCATGTGGGCACTTACTGAGCACGGGGAACAATCACGCACTCACGCTCCTATAACTATTCTTGGCTATCTATGCCTCAACCCTCGGCTACGAGGACACGCAGCTGGCATATTCTCCATTGCGCGATGTGCTTGCCTAGTACGCGCTAACACACGGGCGTGTTTTAGTAGGACTGTAATACGCATAGTTTAGAGTACGTTAAAATAATTAGGTATCAATTTCAACGGCTTTTATTCTACTTGGGAAGTAATTAAGAAAAGGAAACCTTGTTACGAGAAAATAAAAATTGCATAGTTCATGAGCACCCTTAGGGATCCGGACTAATTCTTGTTAGTTATATTTCTATTGTTAAGTGCAATAATTTTTAATCGAGATGCACTCTCGTAATAATAAAGGGGCCATCACCGCGTTTTTTGGTATTTTTTATGAGAAGTCACCGTGATATTGTATGCAACGTACTAAGTACACGCTATTTAGTTCTTGTAATACATGAACCGTGAAATGGGAAAATACCGCATAGAAACACGGCAAAGAATATCAGAGACAAAAAGTTGTCGAATAGGTTCACCTGTTGATTGATTGATTGATTGATTGATTGATTGATATCTGAGGTTTAATGTCCAAAAAGCCCCATATGATTATAAGAGACGCCGTAGTGGAGGGCTCTGGAAATGTGGACCAGCTGAATAGGTTCTCTAGGAAGTTGTCAGAACTAAGCACGAAGACAGTTAAAAAGAAGGGATTTAAATGCCATTCTTTTCTTGCTAAGCCGCAACCTAAGCAACATGTCGTTTTGATCTATAGGTAGATCTATAGTTAGTTACCGTCGTAGAGTGTATGAAGTACGCCGATGTTTTTTTTACCGCAATATCCGTCGAAGTAATAGCAAACTGGCAAAACCAAGACGGAGTAACTATACCTTGCCCTAGCCAAGTTATCAGTGATATCAGTAAGCCATGAGACATAGATAAATGTAGCGTAGTATTGAGTTGAAGGAATCGTGAAAAAAATAGAGACACATGCTGGTGTCGCTTTCAGCGCACGCCTCATTAAAAAGGAATGAACAGCGTGTCTGACGGTGCGAGGCAGCCAAAGTGCACGCATGAAATGAGCTAATCTCAGGGCGCTACTTTATTATGGGTGAAGCTTCTTAAGACCTCATGATGTCCGCCATCTCCCGTCCGTCCGTAACACCATGTAACCTTCAACTTATGAGCAACAGACGGCGCTGTGGTTAATTGCGGATGTGATGGCGCTTCTGTCAACGCTATATATATATATATATATATATATATATATATATATATATATATATATATATATATATATATCAACGTTCCATACTACACATTCTTTTCTCTCATATGGACGAAGACGAACGCAGGAAAGCGCGACGTGCTGAGTATCAGCGTCGCCGTCGACGGGAAGCTACCCCGGAGACAAAAGAGAAGAAAGCGAATGCAAAGCGGCGACGGCGACAACAAAGTTCCACGCCACAGACTAGGGCTAAGGAAGCAAAGGCTAAGCGGGAAAAATGCCAAGCTGACGCGCAATTGAGACAACTTGAAGCGGATGCAAGGCGGCCATACCGACAAGAAAATTCTACACCAGAGACGATAGGTAATGAAGTTTTGATTATGAAGTCCAAACGTAACCCGGAACTCGGAACCTCATATCAGCTATAAAGAAGAATCCCCGCTATATCACAATCGGTCTCAGCACTATCTCTTTGAATAAAAAAATATATAGGTATCACAACCATAATCAGTCTCAGTACTATCTAAACTTTATTCACAATAATCACCTCCGAAAGCTTCGTACCATAATTATCTTCAAGCAGCTTGTAATACAGTGATTTTTTGTGTGAGTTCGAGCGTAGAAGGACTGAAAGCTTGGTCGGGTAGTTACTGAAGTAACGGAGGGTGAAACAAGAATGAACGCAGGTTTATTTAGTTAGCCAGTTATATAGGCAACTTCAGTATGACGTCCTGTCAGTGAAATTCACGCATGCACTCTTGGCGGTAGCTGACGTAACAACCATTCCTCTCCCTTAAGGGGACATCTAAAAACGGTGTGGTGCCTTGCGACGCTGTGTTGATCTGCGAAGGGGGCTGTCCGGGGCTAATTATTTTCAGTACGCGTGTCAGGCTCCCAGTGGTTGCAGGCCCTGTCTCATGCTCTTCAAGCTGCAGAGGAGTAGGTCTGGTAAGTGGGAAGCTTGCTCGCGGATCTGAGTTTACGTTGGTCGGTGCCGACCATTTCCCTTCCCCGTCCAACGGCGTTGGTGGCTGCCCCTCAAAGCGGTATCATTGCAGATCTTCATGACTCTCACAGAGCTTCCCATCCAGCGTTTTGACCGTGCTTAGGCGGTCACCACTGGTAGTCTGTATCACCGCAGGTCTCCAGCTAGCGCCTGCCTCTTAGTTCTTACACAATACGGGTTTTCGGCCAAGTGTCTGCAGGGAAGTGATCCTGTGGTAGAAAAAGATCGTGCCACAAAACATTTCAACAGTGAACGTGGTTCAAAACCCAGAAACATGAAGCCTGGCGTGTTTTGGTTTCGGATTGGGGTGTGTTGATAATGCAGTGACCAAATGACGAGGCGCTTTTTTAGGGCCCCGTGCACGTTTTTCGCAAGCCTTCTTTTACCGTTCGCACCACCTCTGTGCTAGCCTGTTGGATTGCGTGTGATATGGAGGAGACCGTAGGTTTACGATGCCATTGTCTTTCATGAATTGGTGGAACTGTCTGCTTGCGAATTGGGGCCCGTTGTCGGAAACGACTGTTTGTGGCAGCCGAAACTTGCTGAAAATATTCTGCAAGGCTTCGATATTGTTACTTGCGATGGTTATTTTCACTGGGACAACCTCAATCTACTTTGTATGAAAATAAACTACAATCAATAACATTCGCCCTTCCACTGGTACAGCAAAGTCATCGTGGATTCTCGACCATTGTTCAAAGGTGTCCGGCCACGGAACCGGCTCTTCTGCGCGTGGCATGCTACTGTTTTGCTGGCACACTGCACATGCGTGCACAATGCTACCGATATATTTGTCAAGTCCCGGGAACCAGAAAAGTGCCGAGCCAGATTTTTCATCGCTGTCATGCCTTGATGCGTGTCGTGCAGCCCCTGTAACATTGATATCTGAGCTGCTGCGAATATCACAGCCTGATGGCCCCAATAACCAGGATCATGGCTGCACGTCAGCTCATCTTTCTTCTGGAACAAAGGCTGCAACGCTTTTCAGCTGGTTGACGTGACGACACCAGTCTAGTGTTTAGATGGCTTGCGAAGAGCACATACTCTCGTTTGTCTTTCAACATTGACTTCACTGTCTTGTCATCATGTGGAATTTGCGCGGGCAGACGAATCAATGCATCGACCACAATCAAGTCTTTTCCCAGGTTGTACTGAATAGACTACTTGTAGCCACCTAGTAAAAGAGCCGAACGCTGTATCCGTGCCGCTGCGATTGGTGGTATTGCCTAATCGGGACTAAAAAGGGGCATCAGCGCCTTATGATCCTTTAGCAATGTAAATTTGTTTCCCAGCAAATATTTGCGGAACTTCGTCGCGCCGAACACCACTACTCAAGCTTCGCTCTCGATCTGGGCATAATTTCGCTCTGCTGAAGAGAGGGTGCGAGATCGAAATTCGATTAGTTGTTTTATGCCATTCACTCTGTGATACAAGATCGCCCCTATGCCCAATGAGGATGCATCTTTCTCCAAGACATGGACTTTGGTTGGGTCATAGTGTGTCAAAACCTTCATCTCTTTTATCAACCACTTTACCGCCTCGAATGCACCCTCCTGCTTGGCTTCCATTGCCACGGCGTGTTATTTCTCAGCAACTCATACAGCGGTGAAAGTACGGTAGCCAAATTGTCCAAAAATGCGTTGTAATACGTAACCAGGCCTAGTAGTGCACACAGTCCGGGGACGCATGTAGGTCGAGGCATTCATAATAGCGCAGAAATGTTCTCAGTCGTTGGCCTCAGATCATCGGCGCTAGTTTGGTGCCCAAGAAACTCCATCTCCAGAAGACGAAATCTGCACTTGAGCAGGTGAAGCTTAACACTCGCTTCCCTAAACCACTGGAACACCTTGCGCAGAGTGTCAATATTTTCTCCTTTTTCCGGGACCACCACATCATCCAAGTATACTTGCACACCTGGCAGACCGTGCAGTATCGTTTCC